>NC_135863.1:1449731-1749731 GCF_031162955.1 Sander vitreus
CTGCTAGGAGAGAACTGAACCGGTCAGGACAACAAGTTGAAGAAGAAACGAGGGAAGATGGGGGAGGGAGAGGAGGGAGAGAAATAAAGGATGCGGAGGTAAAACAAAAGTGCTCAACTTTGGGAGCAAACAACCAAGTTGTTTTCCAATTCTGTCCTCAACTAATGCCGACCTTACACCAAACGACTTTTTTCAAGCGATTCCACTTTCAACTAATTTCCAATATCAGAATGAAATCCTGAGAGTCTTGCTATAGTCGGGGGGCTCCCGTCGTCTCAATCAACTTAGTCCCAGTCAATCTTTTTACCTGTCTGGACTTTCAGACATAATCAAACGTGTTTGATATTATCTTAAGTCTTGGTAGTGAAGTTAAATCATGTGAACACTGTCAACAACCAATGCGTGCGCTCCCTCCAGCTCCAAACAGGAAGCAGCAAACGGCTAGAGCCAGTGGTGTTTATGTTTGCTATGGGGCAAGCTAAACGCTAAAAAGGGAAAGTTGCTGATTTTCAACCCTTCTGAAGCGCGTCATCCAACGGGAGTTTTACCGGCGGATAAACGCAGACCTCCGGGTACTGGAGACATTCATCTGCATGTACGGCAGAACAGAAAATCTGCAAACTTTCCCTCAAGTTACCAGCTAATGCTAGCGGTAGCTAGCTAGGTTGGTTGAAATTCTAGTTGTAGTCTTGCAATGTGTGACCCTGCAAGAGCCCCAGCCTTTACATATGTCTTTAACGTAAGATGTGAGATGATTGTTTTTAGATGTGAGATGGTGTCAGACTTTAGTCTTTTCAAGGTCTGTTCAAAATGTTGTAATGTATGGTAGGAATAAATGTAATTTAAAATGTTGATGTTCACTCATACATCAGTGAGTGACTGTCATAGACTGTTGAATCAGGTTTGAAACATTTCTTTGCATGACCTAAATTGTTAAACGCTCAGCGGAGTCACACTTTAAAGCACAATGGGAAAGCTGTAAAACCTGACCAACATAGTGTCGGTTAGTGCTGGTTCAGCACGGTTTCTACACTATTTAAAGTCAGCAAATGCAATGGCACATGCTGCATGTGCTGACCTGAAACCAGAGCTTGTGTGGCAAAGACAAATGATACATTCAAATCATTCAAAATTCATCATTTCATTCATCATTCAAATGGCAATGGCCACAATTTACTGTGACAATGTTTGACTAAAATGTGCACAATGTCAAGAGACGGATGGAATTTTGCTGTAAATTTGCTTTCAAACCAAAGCTATGAGCTTAAAAGATGCTAAATACCCTGTAGAGAGACTCTTCACCATGCACATAGTGAGTGATGCACTGTTAATTAGAGTTGCAAAGATTAATCGATTAGTTGTCAACGATTAAATTAAAAGGCCAAAAGGTTTCTTCTCTCCTCTGTGACAGTAAACCGAATATCTTTGACTTGTGGACAAAGCCAGACATTTGAGGACGTCATCTTGGGCTTTTTTTCACCATTTTCTGACATTTTATAGACCAAACAATTCATTAAAGCAACAACCAAATATTCTTTTGTACCTTAAAATAATGTTTCCAAAATCGTTTCAGTGGTTCATCAACTCATAACAGGGTGAACGGCACTTCTGCATTCACTTTGCGGCCCTCTATCGGCTATAACCGCACTATGCAAGTTTGCCAGATTGGGTTCTGGCGGATCTGTAGTTCAAATGACACATAAGAAACTGTAATGGACAATTCCGCTTCCAACCTGTAGAGGGACCGAAGAGGAAAAGTGCTTTGGTGTTGCTTTAATGGACAAAATAATCGACAGATTAATCGACTATGAAAGTAATCGTTAGATGCAGCCCTATTGTTGACATTAAAAAAAAAATCTGTTGTTGTTACATTTCTGCATGACCTCAATTCCAGATCATTGCTGTTCCCAGAAAAATAGAAAGACCCTGAGCAGTGTTGTTCCAAACAGAGTGCTAAAACAGAGCAGGGCGTGCCCAAGTGTCATTTGTGACTGCAGGAATGTGCCATGGCAGGCCAACAGTGCGTCAGCCAATCAATTATTCAGGACAAATACAGCCTTGTGTGACTGCAGGATGCTGGACGGGTAGATGGATGGATGGAGGAGTGGCTCAGCTAGTACACATGCTATAACTAAGAGCATCAGAAGGCAGAGACATATAGTACGAGCTATTTCCCCAGGCTGAGAGTGGTATGGATGTTATTTATAGAAAACAGACCAAACCCACTAGCATAAAACAGACGGGCAGCCAGACAATTAAAGAGAGCCGAGAGGCGGCAGAGGAAGGAGAGGAGAGAACACTGCTCTGCGTCTGACCTATTTAGCAAATGAAGAGCCATAAACACTGCAGATCTGAACTCGCTCTGCAGCAGACAAACAGACAGGGCCAAAACAGAGCTAACCACCCCAACCCTGTAAAAACGCTAATCAAAGCCTGCAGGGTTCAGAATAGCTTTTTAAAGTGGGGCAGCCTGTTTCGCAATGATTTTTACATTTTGGGCTCAAGTGCGTCTCGCTCTCGTTACCGCTTGTTTTTGCCCAGTCTTAAATAAATCATCAAAAATCCAGCTGCACTGAACAGATACACACAGCTCGCATGCTAGTGTGCAGTACGCACTCAAGTCTTCTAACTGGAATCCTTACCAAAGATACCGTAAGAGATGATAAATAATGTAAAGTAATGAATACAAACACTGATTCCATTTTATGGCGAAGCAGTTAAATATTAACTTTGAATCAATCGAAGCAGTCCACATGTACAGTGAAGAGAGCGACTGGGTTACATCAGGAGTCAGTCAGCCACAACATGTCTGTTTCTGAAAACTGCAATCGATAGGAAATATGGTTATTGATCTGCTGCTCCCCGAGTTCATGCAGCAGTTTATGGAGAGCAGGGCTGTGTAGCTTCCTCATCAAACACACAGCAGGAGTCCAAGCACACTTAACAATAAGGCCGCCTGCACGCTGGCTGCGTGGCGTGAGCATGTCAGCTGCGTGGCGTGTCCGTTTTTATTTCGGCTCCCATGTTAACAGGTTAGAGCTTGCACGCTGCCTGCGTGACACGCACGTCTCAGGCACGCTCGAGCCGCGCCAAAATGCATGCTTGAAATAGAACCGACGCCTATTTTTCACGCGACACGCAAGCGCGTTGGAAGCGTTTTCAGGCAAAATAGAATAGGAAAAGATGTTTATATGTATGACATTTTGACAGGAATACATTTAATAAGTGACATTTTGATGTTTGAAAGTCTCGAGGTTTTGACATAAATGCAGATCTTAGTGTAATTTAAAAAATAATAATAAATAATTATGGATTTTCAAATATTGCACCTGTCAATACAGAACAAATTATTCTGTAGCCTATTTTGCCGTCAATACTGCCGACGTTGTCTTTGCTGTATATATTTATGTTTAACATGAAGTATACTACTGCTTATTTCATTTTATCAATGGGAAAGATACATGTGTACAGACGAGGCTAGCAGCTGCAGCAGCGCCGCGTCAGACACGTTTCTGGTGTGCAAAGACAGAAAACGCCACGCAGCAGAAACGCCACGCAGGCAGTGTGCAGACGGCCTTACTCTGCCATAATTATTCTGACTTTGGCAAAGTCTAATTGTGGTTTATTAAAACTTTTTGTTCATTAAGTCAACATTTTACTCATCAAGGTAATTGCTGAGCTGTCATTACTAAATGCAGTGAATTTCACAACAAATTTCAAAATCAGTTGTCAGTAGTCATTTTTCGATTTATCGATTCATCCTTTGAGAAGAAGTTAAATGCAAAAGTAACATAATATGCAAGAATCAGAACGTAAACAGTCATCCAATGGACGTAAATATTGCCTCAACACAGTTCGGCCAGTGTATTTCCGACATCCCGACAGAAGAATCTATACCACATATATACATTTTTGTATCGTTTTGACGATATATTTCATCATATCGCCCAGCCTTATGATCAACAGCCAAAAATCCTACATGCCAAAAAAAGATACACAAGGGCGCCCGGTTTGCAGAGTTGGTAGAGTGCGCGCCCACATGTAGAGGTTTATTCCTCGACGCAGAGACCCAGGATTAGAATTAGAATGAGTTCATATCTAAGCTGTGTGATTAAAGGCAGAAATGCCCAAAAAATAAATACACAATAATAGAAATAAAAGCAGCATCAGTCCTCACGATTTAGAAGATGGAACTCTGTAATGCTTGGCATTTGGCGATTATTTCATCATCAAAAAAAGAACCGCTTATTTTTCAGCTGATTGGCTAATTGTGTCAGCTCTGAATCAATCCTACAATTTAGAAAAACTAAATCTAAAAGGAGGTTGACAGTAAGGGGTCATTCACCTTGACCTTAACTGTCAGTTGTGAACACTTTGAGTACATCGTCAGTACAGATAAGATGACCACATAAATGAGACTCTTGTGTATCTATATAATTTAAAGGCCACACTCAGTCAAAGTCCCAGGTGAATCCTAAGAGGAAATCATCAGCAACACATGTACACTGGCAGTTTTGTCTGAATCTTGAAGCTTAGCTAAATATTTTGTAATAAACAGTGCTTAATTTGTAAAGTGGGAGGTCCCGGAGCGCAGAGGGGGGGTGGATCCGGCGACTCAAAATGGGGGTTGGAGGTAACGGACCCATGACACTGCCTACGTAGCTTCTCTGACTAAAAAAACCTAAACAGCGCTGTGTGTACATCAGGGCGATGTTTATTTTTATTTCAGAACATGCACTGCATCGGTGCGAAATGTAAAAAAAAAAAAAAATACAAAAATACACATCAACAATCGTTGTCACAAGCAGCAATTATCCATCGGACTATTAAAAACCCACCGTGGTCTCCACGTTCTCGATCGACAGTAACGGTTTTTGCTTGTTTGGGATCCGACCGGCCAGCGTATTTGAAAAAGTTAAGCAAACAGTGTCACTTGAAGTGCAGCGCCGCGCTGTTGAAGTGGCCCCCACCCCCCTCCGTCCCTGTCACCCCCCTCCGTCTTACCCTGAAAATTCACCTCAAAACGCATTGAAAATGCAAACACAAGATTTTTGTGGAACTTCAATGGGGAATAAAGACTAACAAGACAGATAACAACATTGAACACTACACAAACATTTATTTTTTTCATTTAGGTGATTCATTCTTCATGGTGACACAGGAGGTGCCGGATCCAATAAAAAAGGATCCGGATCTAATCTTGGAAGACTAACATGCCCAGCATGGCCTTAACCCGGTGAGGAGGAGTAGTTAGGCCGGGTGGGTTTCATGCAGGGTTGTTATTTGTCTGGACTGGAGCTGGAGGATCAGGGTAGCCCAGCTCAGCAGCAAACAGCTGCAGGCTGTCAGCTGATGTAGAGCCCTGCAGGCACTCAGGCTACGAGACACAGTGCGTTATATCTGTGGTTTGTATACAAGAAGTATCCTAAATGGACGTTTCAGCCAGATTACAACAACAAAAAAACACTTTCTCACTTGTCTCTAGTAGGGGTGGGAACGATATCATATCATACGATATCATCACAATACGATATCATCGCAATACTTGCGTCACGATACAATATTATTGCGATTTTAAACATATTGCAATATTTCAATTTACTACCTTTTTTCCCCCCAACTTCAAATTTTTTCCAATTTCAAAATTATGTCCCCAAAAGGAAACTTTTCGTTTGTACATCTCACTTCAATTTCATTGCTGCAAAATAGGACCGTCAAGCAGACAATCTGACCAACACATATATAATAATAGATCGATACTTGGCGTCTGTGTATCGATACAGTATTGCCACCGAAAATATCACGATACTATGCAGTATCGATTTCCCCCCCAGCCCTAGTCTCTACTGGCATCTACAGATTGTTTTAGTTTTATTTGTCCAGGATTTGAGACGTGAACTTCTAAGATTTCTGTCATTTCTCAATGCTGTGAGCATCTTGTAGAGCAGATCCCATTCATCTCCATTGTATACAAAACTACATGCTGCATACTGCATGAAGATACAATATTATAGATACCATAGAGATATGCTGAATCAACCCTTCACTTCTGTTGTGCAATGCATTATGGAATAATAAAGACTGTCAAGACTACACTCAAAAACGGAATACTTCTAGTATGATCTAAGCATTGAACGTGCACTTTACGTTTCAGGGTAAATGCACAACATACTCAAAGCACAGTTAGCAACTGGGTCTGTAGGCTCCTGGAGCCCATTACACAAAAAGGATTTGCAAGCTGCTTACACACAGGTTGCAAATAGTGGCGGCGTCCCGTCTCCTACACTGTACATGTTTGTTTTGATTAGTGAAAGATGTCAGAATTAACGGGAGAGAAAATGATCTCATGTTGCTATAATGGCAGCCACCTCAGGCCTCACATTGTACTGCAGTGATTCTCAACCAGGGGTACGTGTACCCCAGGGGGTACTTCTGCTGTTGCCCGGGGGTACGTGGAAAGATTGTGGAGCTCTACTGCTGTAATTTGAACATGTTGCAATTAGGTAAGAGAAAACAAGCAAGCAAGCACAGAAGTTTAAACAGATAGCTAAAAGTAATGGCTAAATAGTTCAAATGATTAGTTATAAGTAATGTACTGGATACATGTTTGAAATAGTTAGCTAAAAGAAATGTTAGTGGATAAATAGTTGAAATATTTAACTTCACTCTAAGTAGTAGCAGCCTAGTAGGCTAGTAGTAGTATTGCTGACCAAACCAACCTTATTATTGACAGTTACATTTCATTTTTAAAACTTGTTTTATATAATGAATAGTGTTATACATTTGGAACACACATTGGGAATCGATGAAGGGGTATGTGAGTTCCTCTGACAGGGCTGTGGGGGTACCTCAGACCAAAAAGGTTGAGAAGCACTGCTGTACTGGACCAACTGGACACACACAAAGCTTCAGTGTCAGTGTGATGGTTTTGTGTAAAGGTGATCGTGATGCAGAGGGGTCCCCCAAAGCAAAATCTTATCTTGGGTCCTACATAGAAGCTAGAGTTGTTTGGATCGATATCAGTATCGGAAAAGCCTCCGATACTGCCTAAAATGCTGGTATCAGTATCGGTTAGTACGCAAGTCTATGCACTGATCCGATTCCACATAGTTTTGCCCTGAAAAACTACTTTTAAAGTAGTTTATTAATGTTCTTTTTCCATTGTGTCTGACTGTCAAACTAGGAAATAAAAAGGAAGTTCTATGGCATTCATTTTCTGTATTTGGGTCAATACAACAATGATAGCAATCATATCTGTACTCAGTATCGGACTATGTTCATGTTCAGCTATCGTAATCGGTATGAGGAAGGAAAAAATTTGTATCGGAACATGTTAAGTAGAGCCCTAAGGCCAACCCCGATAGGCCCACATACAACCACAGACAGTAGACAGGAACTGTCCTGTGGAACTTTGAGCCGAACTTTTCATTTCAAAATGTTTGTACATCTTCAACCCAGAACTCAAGTTCATATCACACAGCAAATTTGTACTCAGACAGATCAAGCAAGCTAACACCACCAACATGCTTGATAGCAACTGAACCAGACACTCAATACCAATCCCATACTCTCACACTAAAAATACTATCTGAACAGAGCTGCACACTACTAGACACATATTGAAGTCAAGTTTTACAGCCCAAACTAGTATAGGGCATCGAGAACTGGTTGTAACTCGGAATCGTTTCAAAAATTACTATCCCAATGGAATCTTTTTTTTAATTTTTTTTTTATATATATATTGGTATCGATTGGAAATTTTGGTTTCCAATCAAATCATCATTTGAACACAAAACAAGTTTTGGTTTCCGTCGCGGCCACTGTACTTTCAGGCGCTTGTTGTGTTGCAGTCATGGAGCACAGTAAGCGGGGCTCTACAGTGTGGCTCTATTTTAGGTTGAAAAAGTTGGTAAAACTGTAAATCACCATTGAATCAAAATGTGAAGTAAGCGTGTGACCTGTTTCAACTCCACCCCTTAAAGAACCGGAATAGAGAATCGATAAGAAGCGGAATCGAGTGGAAGAATCGGAATTTTTAAAAACAAAACGATGCCCAACCCCAGCCAAAACTGACAAAATGTTATGTTTTTGTTCGGTTAATGTGGATTTCATGAAAAAAACATTAAATCCAACTGATAAGTCAGCATAAAGATCCAAACAGAGAAACCAAATACCCTCATGATGTGTTCGATTGTGTCCGTGTGGGCAGCACTCACCTGAAGCAGCAGCTGCTCCAGGCGGCTGAGCCCCCACGTCGCTCTGTGTCCCCCCAGGGATCGGCGGTACAGGCCTGGGCCAGGATTTCACCGCGGGAGGGCCGACCCTCACCACCCCGACGTACTCCACAAAAGTCCCTGGAAAGTCTCCCTTCTCCTTGGTCCTCTCGTTGGTGCCGTGCAGCCAGCCCTTGGGGCTCCGCTCATCCCCGTCCTGGTAGTCCAGCCCCGGCACCGCCATCAGCGAGGCCTTGGAGACAGTGAGCAGGTCGCCCGGCTGGAGGCTGATGTCATCGCCGCGCTCACGCTTGTACTCAAAGAGCACACGGTACTGGAAACTGTCAGATGT
This sequence comes from Sander vitreus, assembly GCF_031162955.1. Classification (NCBI taxonomy): domain Eukaryota; kingdom Metazoa; phylum Chordata; class Actinopteri; order Perciformes; family Percidae; genus Sander; species Sander vitreus. The sequence continues at coordinate 1,458,297 of NC_135863.1, forward strand.
CATGGCAACAGGAGTTCATAGGCCGGTTTCGAAAGCCAAAAAATACAGATGTTGCCTGAGATTTGCGGAGTTAAAAGTCAAATCAACGCTTTGCAAATACCAAACGGAAACTCTGTTAGTTAAAAATCCCTGAGGTGAAACTGGAACTCCACCTAAACCTGGGGGAAACCTGTATAACCTGTGTCGGCGCCTGAGATTTGCTGCGTCGTACTGACTTGGATGATGCAGTGAAAATTATAGAAATCTTATCCCTGAGGTGAAATTTGACACCTTTTTGTCCTACCCCCCCCCCCCCAAGAATAGCAGGTCCAGCCTTCTAAATCCAAAAATACAAGTCCTCCAAGAGCAATGAAATGGAATTGAACAGTCAGCCGTTGCTTTACTAATGTAGATTTGGATAAATATCCATGCAGTTCTTTAAAAATCCACAGTATGAATCCACCGGTCAGTCACAGCTCTCCAGTCTGAGGCCTCCCAACGGACAGACCATATAACCAACCACCACACTGTGACTGTGATGGGAAAAGAAAAAGAGGATTGGGGGGGGCAGGTGGTCTGGAAACTGCAGGATGGCACCGTTTTCTTGGACGGGGCGACCTCCAGACGACGCCCCAAAGCTTCTGCAGGTTCTTCCGATTGTTAACGAGAAAGTGTTCAGAACCTAAACTGAGTCTATATGGTCAGATCACACACCCATTCACTCACTCACACACACACACACACACACACACCTGAAGAAATCCACTGCAGTGCAGAATTTGGCTTCTCATTGGGAGCGTCCTTGTGTGCACCCTTGTGTATGAAATCCCGCTGCTTCGCCTTTCTTGTCTGGACAGCCTCCTGAAGCAGACACACGCTCCTGCAAACTTAAAATGAAGTTCTAAGGTTACCATCACACACTTTTATCCAGCTATTAGGATTTAAATGCAAGAACATATTGATGTAGCTCAGGTTCGAAAGTCCTTTTAAATGTGTCAGAGAACAATGTAGTGCAGAGGATGATCAAAGCCTCACTATAAGTAAATGCAAATTAGGAACATTTTAGGATATTAGAATGAAAATGCATTGAAAATATCCCTCACCACTCTGCTGAGCAGGCTGACAGAACAGAACGACAACTGAGACTGATCAGTTACAACAAGCGTGACTCGGCGAATATGAACTTCAGACAGACAGCGTGCCCGACTAAAACTCGCCCTGCATGCGCCAGTCTGCTACGCGCAAACTCACCGCTCAAACTGCACGCACGCACGAGCCCGTGTCCTCCACCGACGCCTCGGCGCACGAACTGCCCGCTTCCACACTAGTTACCTGAACCCCGAAGTGCGAAACCCAGACATCCGTGAAGTGAAGCCCGTCAGGATGAAGGGATGGATGGCGTGGCTGGTTCCAGGCAGCCTGCTCGGTGCTGTAGCGAGCGGCTGATGTCAGTAAACCCCTCCCTCCCCCTCCTCCCCCTGCCGTCTGCAAATTATGCCGGCAGCCAGCGGAGGGGACGGGACGGGAAGGCTCGGTGTGTGTGTGTGTGTGTGTGTGTGTGTGTGTGTGTGTGTGTGTGTGTGTGTGTGTGTGTGTGTGTCTCGCATGCATCGCTGCTGCAGCAAAACACCGCGTGACCCGGTTACGGTGCTGCTTACAGTTTCTGCTGCATTTGTGATTTCGTCTCTTTTAATGTTTTTTGTTGTGATTGACACTTTATTTGTTTTAATTTGGGTCGGTGTGATTATGTTACAGTATTGGATGTTCAGAAGCTGCAGAGAGGTGATGAATAATGTAACATCTCTGTGACCTGGGAAGAAAAAATGCGATCTCATTTTAGGAAAACAAATTTAAACATTATTTAAATGGAAGTAATGAAGGGATTATATTTAGCAAGTGCATGATGGGAGAACAGCGCAGATTTTTGTAGAACAGTGTTGTTTGTTTGTCCAGTGCGCACATGACGCAGCAGCAGACAGCGGCAAACTGCTGCGTCATCAGGGGGGAGCACGTTTTCCGTTTGGAACTGCATAAAAAAAACTTTCGGTACAACAACTTCTGTCTTTGTCTGACACCAGTCGTTTGCTGTTGTCATTCAGACAATGAGACATTTAGACAACATGAGGACAGTATGACATTTTACACAAAATAAGGGTTGGGATAGAGTCTTTCACTTATTCTATTCAATTCAAATCACTGTATTCATCCCCTGGGTACAGGAGTAGTTCTGAAAAGTAAAAAATATAATACAAACACACAATGGTAATAAATGTATACTTAAAGTGCAGAAGGGCAATAAGAGAAGAGCAGCAGCCACACATGAAAAATCATTGATTATGTATTCCAATTTGTCAAAACACTATATATATTACCTTTTTACAATGTTTCTTTCTGTTTTTCTCCTTTTTATGATGATTCTGAATCTATATGTCCAAATGAAAGTACTGATTTCATTTTTTATGTGTCAGTACACATAACATATTCCAGTTTAAAATATGTTTTGGGGGAATTACTAGAGTTGTTGGGACTTTATAAATTATAGAGTGTGGTCTAGACCTACTCTATCTGTAAAGTGTCTCGAGATAACTCTTGTTATGATTTGATACTATAAATACAATTGAATTGAATTGCTAGATTATGCAGCATTAAATATTTGCTCAGAGTTGTCATAAATGTGCATGCCAGTGATATTAAACACCTTCTCAGACAGACTTCATGAAAAGAAAAAGGTTTTACACAATTTGAAATAGTTTAGTTTTTTTTTACACCTGTATGTCAAAATGTTTTCATAGTGCAACCATATGAATGAATATAGGAGGGTGAAGAACCATGTTGATTGGACATTCATAAATACAGCTATCATTGGAAAAACGTCTCTGTGATTCCAGCCGATTGTGTTTGATGTCTGCGAGTCCCAAATATGATTTTGAAGGATTAGGATGCAACATGCATCAATCTGTCACATGCATTCAACTCCCAAATGACTGTCATGACAGCATCGTCCGCTCCTCATGCTCTCTCCTCTCACACACACTTCAATCACCTCTTTCTGTTACGTGACATTTGGTCTGACACGCTGCCATGTTTGCAAATGTAAAGCGACGGAAATCAATAAAGCACACGCAGATAAACAGAGGCAATATAATGAGGATAACACAGGCGTTTAGTCATGCTTGTGTCTCAGTGTCAGGCAGGGATGATCTTCTTCTTTGTCTTATCCCTCAAAGTCACCAGCCAATCAGAGGGAAGACACGCTTCACGAAAGGGAAAGTGTGACTTCCCCGAGGAGATGGAGGCTACTTGTCTCAGATTAAATGTGTCAGTTTATACAGGCATCGTCTTCCTCTATCGCATTGGGAGTGTGCAATTACTCACACATGCAAATAGTCTGTGCTTGAGTGTGTGTAGACACAGCAGTGTTCCCATGGCCGCATGAGTAAATGTTTGCTGTAGGCCAGGGATTCTCAAACTTTATATTCAAAGGTCCAAATCTGATTCATGTACAAGGTCAAAGGTCCAGAACGATTGGTGATAAGCAATTTACTTATATATTATATTAAACTTGCTTGTAACTTACAAGCAATAAGTGTGTTAGGTTAATTCAAGTTTAAGGCAGTCAGAGAAAAATTACATTCAAGCCTAGTGGAAAAAATGTCACGGTTTGACTGCAATCTGTTGCCTAAATTAAAGCAACTCTAACTTCAAAATCAACATACATTGAAGTGTCAGAAATTTTCAAAATACATTTCAAACTAGTGCAAAAGAAATGGCACTGTCTGCCCCAAAATGGTTGCTTTTGAACCTAACCTAACCTAAACATTTATGACAACATTTTCAGGTGTACAGTATAGTTTTAGAAGAAATATTAACCAAAAAGTAAATGTTACAAACGAAATAAGCAAACTGTTTTTGTTTTCATGCCTGAAAAAACTGATTAAGGGACTGTTCGTTATTTATTTCAGGGGCAACCGGAGGAGTTTTGGGACCTTTAGTCAAAGTAGACCTGACCCTCCCTTCACCAGCATTACATTTTAGATAACCCTCTAAAATAATATGGAAAAAAGGGATAAGCCCCCAACAATGTATTGATGCACTGTATCTTGCACTTCATCAGGACTCTGATGAAGATGAAGACGCTAGTCACTGTTTTGCACCTTAAGTAATAAAACTATCAAGTATGAAGACATCTGTGTTGCACCGGCTATTTTTTGTTATTTTTTGTTACTTTAGTATAAACAAAACTTTGAGAAAATGCCCATAATTCTCAAGCATCATTTATGGTTCTGCGGAGGCTCCACGCAGAGCTTTCGCTCATAGCAGTGGGTATGATGGAATGACAATGATGAAATGAAACTGAATGTGATGACGAAATTGATTATTGGGCTTCAATATTTATGGTAATCAAGCAAACACATTTTGTTAAAATAATGCACTAACCTGGTTCTAAATCACATTTTGTTCCATCCATATAGACCAGGAACTTAAGCCAGTATTTAAATTATTAAAAGGGTTTAAAGTTACATAATTATTATCATTATAGACCTCAACAGTCCCGCCCACAGCCGACTCCGCAAGTAAAAATCCCGTTAATTTTCTCCATAAGGATTTAGAATATCAGTCATAATGTGTAAACGATCTGAGGTAGACTGACCTCGAGCTACGTGGTCTAAACCATCCCATAATGTCTAAACCATCTGAGGTAGACTGACCCCGAGCTACGTGGTCTAAACCATCCCATAATGTCTAAACCATCTGAGGTAGACTGACCCCGAGCTACGTGGTCTAAACCATCCCATAATGTCTAAACCATCTGAGGTAGACTGACCCCGAGCTACGTGGTCTAAACCATCCCATAATGTCTAAACCATCTGAGGTAGACTGACCCCGAGCTACGTGGTCTAAACCATCCCATAATGTCTAAACCATCTGAGGTAGACTGACCTCGAGCTACGTGGTCTAAACCATCCCATAATGTCTATGTGGTTGTGTAACGAAGGTTTCTGCTCCTGTAGAAGCTAGAAGCCCGTATGAAAACAACCTTGTTTTAAGAAAAACATGTTTTATCCGCGATTTAATGGATAAAAACTACACTACCCACAATCCTAAGCGTAACAGCAACGTCTCTGATTGGTCCAACTCGCTGTTACCATAGAAACGTTTACCGTACTCGCAAAACCGCGAACGGCTAGAACGAGCTTCTACCATTGAAGTCTCTGATAGTTTCTGTACATGGTCTTGTATCTTTTGCCTTTATTGCCGTTTTCAAAATGTTTTTTTGCGCCGAATCGATGTGTTATGCTCACTATTCATCTCGTAGCTGGTTGGCTTGGTTCCAGACTTAAAACTCTATATATCAGCAATTTTCGAAACGTCAGTGATACAATTGAATGGGGAAAAACACTTCCGGAGACAGAGCCGAAACAAAAGTGGGCGGTCACTGTTGAGCTCTATTTATGTGCTCATCACTGAACCAAAAATAAAAGATTAGAAGCAGTTGGTGGTGGATCCAGAGATTATCCTCTGCATTGTGCCACCATGTGTGTCTCTTTGTGTGTGTGTGTGTGTGTGTGTGTGTGTGTGTGTGTGTGTGTGTGTGTGTGTGTGTGTGTGTGTGTGTGGTTGACACAGACCAGACCGTGTGCTAGAATGATGTCATTCTTCCACGGGTGTATAGAAAGGACAGAGAGGGTGAAGATGTTTGTTTCACTACAAGAAAGAAAACTCGGATCTATAATTACTGATCAACACATTCAGGAGGTGTGAAAAGTGTGACGATGTTCAGGCTGCTGACAGGAGCACACACTGAGCGTACTTAAAATAGTTCATATGATGGACTCAACGGTTGTGATTGGTGCCTCGATTTGGAAAAATTGGAAATGGGTTTGAATGGGCTCTCGGCCAGACTGACTTGCAGTCAGTCTGGCAGGGTTTTCCCAGGCTAGGGGCATAGGGGTTGTTTAGTTGAATATGTTAGTCTAGTCTGCCTGATTCATTGATCCTTTATCTAGTCTATGGCCCCAACCATGGCTCTGAAATATCAGTAGCTGTAAATGTGTGTTGATAAATCCATGGTGCTATCAGTCAACGCATTCTCATGAACGGGTTCGCATGATATCGTATGAAAATGTATGCACACCAAAATGTAGATATCGTACGAAACTAGGAGACCGCGGCTACAGTGGCTGACTACGAGCTCCATGATGCCAGCTACAGACCTCCGTCACAGCCCTATGTTCCCACATTTCTAAGATGTTTTTCAAAATTAGGCCCTGTGTTCCCACATTTCCTTTTTCATAAATTTGTATCAGATTTTATCGCCCTTTCTCCCAATTTGGTAGCCAATTACACCCGACCTATTATCCAGCAGCAATGGACTACAGATGGAATGTAACCCTAACCCTAACATAGGGCCTAATTTTAAGAAGAATCTTAGAAATGTGGGACCGTTGGGCTGGTCAGTGGTTCAGTTCCCCGAGAATAGGTGACTTTGAGCTGGTACAGAGCACAGCATGCTGCCGGTCGCTTTGTTCTTTTTTTCCCTCCTCCTTTGCTTTCTTCCTTCTTTCCCTATTACCTCCTTCACTCCTTTCCCTTGTTTCTTCTCTTCCATGCTTCCTTCAGCGTTCAAAGTAATATTTTATAAATCTCAAACTTTTTCAACCACCGATTATTATCTTCTTCAAACTGATGATGATAAATAAAAATACATTTAAATCTACCTGCCTCTTCTGTTCTATTAATCACAAGCACGCCACACACACACACACAGACACACACACACACACACACACACACACACACACACACACACACACACACACACACACACACACACAGAGTACAGACCTGTCAAGAGTGGTTGACCTTAATTTCTGGTTCTCAGAAACAAGAGGAGAAGGCATTGTCTGGAAAATTTTACAGTAATGGCAGAGGATAATTTACATTTATAGCAGAGTAAACACTGTACATATGGAACAGAAAGATGAGAGGGATGCTCTTATCTCTGCACAAAGTGACGGAAAAAGGCTCGAGGCAGCCTGAAAAGTGTTTGGGGGCTCAGAGCAGAGAGGCGTGTATAATTAGTGTAAGGAATCACGTTTGGTATGTACTCATCATCCATATATTTAACAGTATTCTCTCCTTCTGATAGCAGCTCTTCTCACTTAAAATAACAGTGAATTAGCGGTGACACCATAAGATCTCTCTGTATAAAGAGAGTTTCCCCCGCGGCTGTAAAATGACAAGTGAGGTTCATTAAAACTTTATGAGCGATAGAGCTATTTGCTGCATCCTCTTCCTATATGTTCAGCTTCCATTTGGCAGCGTGCAGGGAGTCGGTGTCAGTGTGAATGTTATCAGAGCACTGGAGAAATGATCAAGAGTGTTATTCCTACAAAATCCGTCTCTGTGCAGTGGTGGAAAGTACATTGAAGAAGTTTACTCCATAACTCAAGTTTTGAGGTACTTGTTCTTAGGGGTGTAATGATACATCGATCTGGATCGATGTATCGGTTCAATCAATAACGATCCAATAGTATCGATACATGACGTCATCTTTAAGATTTAAGGGCCGTGGGTGGCCTAAAGGTTAAAGGAGCGAGCTCGGTGAGCAGTCAAATCGGTTTCATAGACACTTTCTGTTTTGTTTTCTTTATTGCAAATGCATCTCTTCCTCCATGGTAGAGGCAGTGCACAGCGCGTCTTTATCTTTAGCAGGAAAACATTTGTATTTAATGTCATTTTAAACTGTATGTATATCTAATGCATTTTATTTCCTAGCCCTCCTTCCCTTCCCCTAAGTGGCTTTGCCACGTGTCAGGCCGCAATTGCAAACAAGAACACGTTCTTAATGACTTGCCTGAATAGGTAAAGGTGAAATAAAAAACAATGCATGAATCTGGAAATGTCATACACAAAAGTAGAGAGATAAAGTACTATGTAATAAAGTGATGGTACTCGGCTTGGCCTCCCTCATAGATTGCTTTCAGCTCATTTTAGTGACGCTTCACTGGTAGTGTATTAAAATACAATTAAATATGAATCAATTAGGGTTGAGTGTGACTAATAAAGTGGCCCTCTCTCTTAATCGCCACATTTCCATTTCACCATTTTTTTTATTTTTCTGTCTTCTCTGACAAGAAGGAATACAGTATATATTATACCTGACATGTGGAATATAAGTATGATATATTCTCCCAGCTTCTTTCAAGTTTGATGGTGATGCACATAGACGCAGCGGCTCCGCTGGGTGTCCAGGTATACGTTCCTTTTATATATATATATATATATATATATATATATATATATATATATATATATATATGTATTGCGCCTGTTCAAAGTGTCTAAATCACGACCGAAAGATTCCTGCTGTACGTAGATTTTTAAATGGTTATGTTGGATTTAAAATGAAATAAACTTGGACAGGGCACTTGAAATGAACATCAAATGCTGTCTTTCCATAAACTGTTTAAAGCTGTTGCTGAAAAAGCAACTACTATATTATATAATAATAATAATAATAATAATAATAATAATAATAATAATAATACAACTACAATATAAAAATGCATAGTATAATTGTATATAATTCAGAGAGAATATAAAGTATCAAACAGAAATCAGTCAAATGAAAAATGTCATACATAAATGCATGGATGCATATATACATAATATTTTACATATGAACCATACATACACATGCATGTGAATACAGTCACGCACACAATATTGTATGGTTAAAAGGATAGACACCCTTATACACAGGCCCCTTAGTTTCAATAAAAGGAAATGTACAGAGCTGTACATTTCCCTTTATTGGCCTCCATCATAAATTGCTTTCACCTCATTTTAGTGACGCTTCACTGGTTGGGTATTAAAATACAATTAAATATTAAAGCTGCAAGCAGCGTTGGACGGGCCTTCGCTCCTCTGCGCACGTCGGGGTTACTGGCGGACGCCGCTCCTTGCGACCTTGCATTTGCGCGGCACTCAGACACCGTAAATCGTCACCAATGAAAAGGGAACTCCCTGCTGAGTTAAACGATACCTCACACAAGAATCTACATCATACAGTTCATTAGCTGTGAAAAGGGGCGTGGCTAATGCATAGGGGGCGGGCCAAACCATGACCAATGAAAACGGAACTCTCTGTTGAATTCAATGATACCTCACACAATAGTCCAGATCAAACGGGTCATCAGTTATAAAAGGGGCGTGGCTAAATCATAGGGGGCGGGCCAAACCATCTCCAATTAAAAAGGAACTCTCTGCTGAGTTCAATGATACCTCGCACAAGACTGTACCTTAGATGGGTCAGCATTTATGAAAGGGGGCGTGGCTAAAGCATAGGGGCGGGCCAAACCATCTCAAATTAAAAAGGAACTCTCTGCTGAGTTCAATGACACCTCATACAAGACTCTACCTTAAACGTTCAAATGTTATGAAAGGGGGTGTGGTTAAAGTATAGGGGGCGGCTCAGTATCACATGTAGACCACACATAAGTTTCATGTAAATCGGATGATGTTTGTCATATAAGGCTGATGTCCTGTTGCCAGTGGGGGGCGCTATGACCAAAAGTCAATTTTGGCCTGTATATATCCTCAGGCCTGGACTCTTGTTGATTGTGGGAAATTTCAAGCAGATATGACAATGTACACTGTAGTTACAGCCACTTTCTCGTTCATTGCTAAACACTCAAAATGGCCGCCACGCCACGGCCACACCGTTTGACGAAACGTTTTTCTTTTAATAACGTTTCATCTTTAAGGTGTTGAGATGGTACAGACCAAATTTGAAGTCCATCGGATGAAATCTCTAGGAGGAGTTCGTTAAAGTATAGCACCTTGACTTTTAGGCCTACTTCCTGTTGCCACTAGGGGGCGCAATGACTTTGAGTCAATTTTGTCCAGTACATGTTCTCAGAGTTACAGTCTTATGAATCCTGAAACGTTTCGAGCCAAATGGACAATGTACACTCGAGTTACACCCACTTCCTGTTTCGATGGCGAAACGCACAAAATGGCCGCCCTGCCACGGCCATGCCCTATGACGAAATGTTTTTCTTTTAATAACTTTTCATTTTTAAGGTCTTAAGATGGCACAGACCACATTTGAAGTTGATTGGATGAAATCTCTAGGAGGAGTTCGTTAAAGTACGACGTGGAAATGGCCAAAATCGCACTAATTTCGAACTTTCAATTCAAAATGGCAGACTTCCTGTTGGCTTTAGGGTATGGCTCCAATGACGTTTTTTGTATGTCTTGACATGCTACATATGTGTACCCAGTTTCGTTAGTCAATGTTAAACGTACTGCAGGGGCTCAATTTTATTAACTTTGTAGGGGGCGCTAGCGAACCATTTTTGTGCGCCTATTCCCGAAACACTTAAAATACGTAAACGTTCACGAGGCTTGATGTGACCGCCAATTTTGGTGAGTTTTTGAATAGGTTAAGCCCCTCAAAAAGGCAATTCATTTGCCGGGAAAATAATTCCTTCAGTTCCAATACCGCCCTCGCTGCCGTCGGCACTCGGGCCCTAATGAATCAATTAGGGATGAGTGTGACTAATGAAGTGGCCCTCTCTCATACTCGCTGCATTTCCATTTCACCATTTATTTATTTTTCTGCTGCTCCATCCACAAAGATGGAAGAACACCATTGTCTAAAATATCATGGTATGCATACCATGCCCTTTGTAGCGCCCATCCCGGCCCTAACCCTAACCCTAACCCTAACCCTGTTATTTAGTCTTTCCAGGAGAGAGGCCAGGGCAGGTGTGGAGGTAACCTTTTATTTAAAGTTTGATACTCCCGCTGACCATCCTGTCCAGTGGTTCCTTCCTGCTTTAATATCTGTGTCCCCTTTTTTTAATGTTTTTTTAGATAACCAAACCTGGTTTTTTAAGGAGGTTTTAAAGTGTGTTGCCACATCAGTGGTCCCCTTGTGCCCGTGCCCCTCGTAGCGCCTATCCCGGGAGCTGCGTTTTAACCCCAACATCAGGGTTGGACCTCAGTAATGCTCTTGTGTCTGAATGGGAGCAAATCCCTGCAGCAGGTTCAACATCTGATGGAAAGAGTGAATGTTATTTAGCATTTTAATTTCCATTAAATGTTCAACAATTATATCTGGGTTCGAGGCATTCTCATCAAACATGTTCACATGGCATTATACAAAAACATATGCACAGCAATTGATGATGATGTCCTACTAAATTACGACGAGTACCAGCCAGTCACATGACAACTGGTCACATGACGGTTAGGTTTAGCGGAATTTACAGTTGAATTTAGCCGACAAAAGGTGACTGTGAGCCGGGTATAGAGCACCATGAGGCACTGTTGTAGTACTCGAGATCGGTCTTGGTCTTAAGACAGTTTTTAAGGTCTCGTCTTGGAATCAACCACATTTTTACTCAAATTGATGATACAGATATAAAGCCATGCATAGGGTCTATGAGTTCTACAGTATATGTAGCATGGCAGTGCAGAAGGAAACAGCGGCGTCCTGCAGAGAATCACACTGGACAGATCGGACACAGGCAGCAGCTGAAGGATGTTCTCGAAATTCGTTTGATTGGTGCTTGTCACTGCAAACTAGTGTTGTTTTGATCCATAAAGACCATAATGAATGCAGACCCACTGCCTATCAGCATGTTCATAGCTGTATATTTTCCTAAAAAACACTCCCAATTTATGTGGGATTCTCCTTACTTTTAGTCTATATCCTTCGTGTTCCACTTCCGGGATTGCTCTGGTACTGCAGGAAATTCTGCCACATGCAGTGGTGTAGTCTACGTGATACGCAGGTATACGCCAATTACCCACTAGAAAAAGTCAAGGATTTCCGTATACCCACTTACAAAAGCGCGATGATACGTAACAACATCGTTGTTCACCCCGTCTGTGTTGTGAAGCACTGACATTTGGATCTTTGGGGCTTCCGTGGCCGTGCCCTGGATCTGACGCGACGTCACTTTTAAAGTTACTAAGCAACAACAAGTTGTTTGGTCATTCTTTGCGCGGTCTTTCCTTTCTCGCAACTGGTAGAGTTTGAACAGTTTTAAAGTAACGAGATATGAAACGTAAATAGACCCAAATAACACTACTTCAGTGTCTTCAAAAGTCCGTCCCTGAATCTACTGCCACAGATCATGATGACCAGATGGTTAAAGTTACCGTTAACAAATAAACAGCCCGATAGATACAAATGCTAATAGGTACAAAACTTGAATGATGATGCAAATTATTAGTCATGGTTTTGTGTGGCAGTGTAGGGGTGTCGATTAAATGGCTCGTTTGTGTGATGTCCTGTTGTGTTCAGGTTCGGTTGCGTTTCACAAAAAGTTAAGCAGGAAGTTATTTGGGAGAGACACAGCAGCTTTATCACAGGTGTCCCAGGGGAGGAGAGGGAGGCTAACATCGCACAGGTGTGCAGAGATCCACCTCATATTTCTCCCACTGTTGTTCTGTCCCACTGTTGTTCTGTCTCTCTTTCGGGTTAAGTGTGGGCGGAGACATTGCGATAGGCCATTCCAACCGATACCCCAGAAAATCTCAGCCCAATGTTGGCAGGTATATGTTACATTTTTAAGATTTTGCAACCTTTCTAATATCTAAATCAATTGTCAGACACATACAGTATGAGCATTCTTCAAATGATTCATATGGCCATTTCCTTAAGTGTGCCACCTCCACTGTTAAGGTCTGGTTAGGTCTAGGCAACTAAAAGTACTTGCTACTACTGCATTCATGGGTAAAAGAAACCCAGTGACTGTTCATATGGGACGGGAATCATGTTCTCTGGTGTCAATGTCAGACATATTTTGGATACAACCATCAATAACCTCCTCTTAGTTCATTAGCATTACATCATGCTATTCCAGCTTTTGTTTCTGAGAGAGGATAGTCGTTAATCATGTGACCGTAACAAGTTGCCCTTCAGGAGTTCCACTCAGGGACAAAAAAATTAACCATTTCTTCAGACGAAAAGGCTCTGCCAATTCTGCTGGGAGGAGTCGTCCTTATCGAAACTGCTGCAGCTGCTCCGTCTGTGTCTACACGGATGTGTTCAGGCACAGAATTAGGTGTAGGTCTGTTTTGGCAGCGCTCAAAGTCCAACCCATAATCACTGTAGTCAGGCGCGTAGAGTGGAAGAAAATAGACTGAATTACAAAAATACACTTCGGGTTGCAGTGAATCGTGTACAGAGTGAGTGACGTGAGCTCTTATGCAGCCTGTGTAGACAGCTGGATTGATTAAGATAGAAATGTGTACCTGGTGGATAGAAAAGGCTTTTCCTCTCGGGGGCAGATTTCTTTTGTACAACGTAAATATAACTAAACATAGCGAAAGTTGTGGAAGTTGGCAGCCTACAAGTGTATTCATTTCTCTTCACTTCATTTGTTGAGAGTAGGGTTGGGTACCGAAACCCAGTTCCACTATGGGCTCACCAAAACGGACGTAAAAGCTTATTAACCATTCACTGCACGTGATCGCTAGTAGACATATTACATCTTTGATGTCATTTTTCAGTTTTTCAAGAATCGGTTTAGGAATCGTAATTGTTTTAAAAGTACCGGTTCGGCATCGGAATCGTAAAAATCAAAAACGATACCCAACCCTAGTTGAGAGTGTGCTCCCCACCGTACTTCACATCCTGAGGTACTGCCCCCACATTTTAAATGCTTTTAATGCATCTTTGATACCCGTAGCATTCATTTCTAGCATGCACAGAGGAACACGCAGGGCCACGCACATGAACACAAAGTGAAAAAGAACAGAACAGAACAAGGTAAAAATGAGTGAAGCGGACCCCAAAATCAGGTCCTAAACAAATATCAATTATGCATTACATGTTTTTGTCCCTTATTTTAACATTTTTTGTCGCTTCTTTCGACGTTTTTGTCGCTGTTGTTGATTTTTTCGCATTTTTTCTACTTTTTTGCCGCTTTGGTCGCTTTTTTTTTTTTTTTACATTTTAGTCACTTTTTTGAATTTTTTGTCCCTTTTTCTATGTTCTTTTTTGTTGTTTTTTTCTACTATTCTTGTTGTCGTTTTGACAATTTGGTCATTCGCAGTGTGCAGTGTCAGTCGCTTTTTTTTGACGTATTTGACACTTTTTTTCACTACCACCAGTATATACTGCATATTATTAGTATCTATTCTTCATAAAATAGGAAGGAAAATATTGCAGGACACTAGCGTGTGCTAATGGTGGGCGGATCGATCCAAATATTGATAATATCGATCGGAATCTGCGATAATGGCCCTGTATTTACTTGGTATTGGATCGATACCAAATATTGCAGTATTGCACACCACTAGCATGTGCACTTTCTATGTGTTCCAGTTATGTGAGGTCTGCAGCAGCACAGAGGGTGCAGATAAGCAGGAAGTAATTTGGGTGAGGCGCAGAAGATTTATCACAGGTGAGAGGGAGGCTAACATAGCACAGGTGTGCAGAGGTCCACCTCATATTTCTCCCACTGTTGTTCTGTCTCTCTTTGTCCTCCCGCTGCTCGCTCTGACTGACACCGCAGCGCTCTGCTGCATTACTGCACCCTTATCTCTGCCTCATCATCTCTTATTCTCATGGAAATGCTGCAAACATCCTGAACAAAGAGAGTGTCCATTCTCGTTGTCAAATCTCTGAAAAAGATCTCTGATTTCATCAACAGATCTTCAGCGTGGGAGTTTCTGCAAAAGTCAGATAAGATCCACAGTCGGAACATAAATGTTGTTATTGTGATGGCAGATTAACAACAGTCTCGGTCGAATGGGATGGTAATGACAAACCACACGACACGCACACAAGCGTCACAAAGACTGACAGCGTGTGTCCTGCGAACAGACAGAGCAACATCACAGCACCGCAGCAAATAAAACGGCAGTGAAATCTGCAGACAAAGAGAGAAAGAGACAATCATAAAGGGAGACACCGGCAGGATAAAAATGATGAAGTGGAAGGTAGATGGAAAAGACAAATTGTCCTCATGAAGACGTCATCGTTGGAGACTCATAAACAAGCGCCGCGGTGTGTTTCTGACGCCGCTGCAGCCGCCAGCGAGGAAACACTATGGCAACAACATACTTGTTACATTTTCCTCAATCTCCGCACGCTGCGTTTTTATTGTCCCATTTGCATTAGGTATGGTACCTCGGGAGGCACTCACATCGCACTAGAGCGCACATAATGAAATCAGACGCCGCGTATTGATGTTTCCCCCCCCCGAAGCAATTCATTCTGATTCATGGCGTTATTGGGTGAGAAAGCTGAGCGACAAACTCAGCATGCGCGGCCATAAATAATGCTCCTCTGAAATGAAGCAGTGTTTGATGGTCTCACAAACGACTTAATGAAGTTTTGTTCCAAATTGAGATGATTTGAAAATATTAAAATGACACCAACATTGTTATCAGGGTTTACAAATGATAGCATGAAGCGGAAATAAATTATATAAAGCAATGCTAATAACTTTCATCTTTAACTGTCAACCTGGTAATGCTTTATTTTTTTAAATTTAGGGACTAATAGATGTTATTTATCCCCTGGGGTAAACTGACATGTTACAGCAGCATGGGAAACAGATTAGGATGTACTGGAGGGAACAAATAAGAGAACTTTTTTTTAAATGAAACACTGTTACTACAGAGCGTCTGTACACAGCTTCAAGCGTGCCTGCACTAAATAAATAAATGAACAGTAGTGTGACAGGCAACGTTTCAAAGCTGGAAGTTTCTGAGCGATTGAAGGGGATTTGGTTGTTTTCTCTTTCACCAGCTGAGATCTCAGAGCTGAATATCTCATTCTCCTTCTTCTACCCATCACATATCTCCATAACTTCTACAAGTTTGCAGGGAAACTGGGTTACAAGGATGAGGGAGTGCTTTTGTTGTTTTACTTCCCTGTGAGAAAGCAGCAGAGAGAGGATGGAAGTGATTGCACATATATCTGTGAGAATGTTTTTTCTTCCCTTTATCCATGCTTTTTTTGGACTTAAAGTGCTCATATTATGCTCATTTTCAGGTTCATAATTGTATTTAGAGGTTATATCAGAATAGGTTTACATGGTTTAATTTTCAAAAAACACCATATTTTTGCTGCGGCTCCTCTTTTCACCCTGTGTGTTGAGCTCTCTGTTTTAGCTACAAAGTGAGACATCTCACTTCTGTTCTATCTTTGTTGGGAGTCGCAAATGTGCAGTACCTAGGTAAGGACTACTAGCCAGTCAGAAGCAGAGTATGAGGGCGTGCCCTGACAGTACCTAGGTAAGGACTACTAGCCAGTCAGAAGCAGAGTATGAGGGCGTGCCCTGACACTACCTAGGTAAGGACTACTAGCCAGTCAGAAGCAGAGTATGAGGGCGTGCCCTGACACTACCTAGGTAAGGACTACTAGCCAGTCAGAAGCAGAGTATGAGGGCGTGCCCTGACAGTACCTAGATAAGGACTACTAGCCAGTCAGAAGCAGAGTATGAGGGCGTGCCCTGACAGTACCTAGGTAAGGACTACTAGCCAGTCAGAAGCAGAGTATGAGGGCGTGCCATGCTAGCAGCTAGGCGAGCATTATAACGTGTGTTCCAAAGTGACCACGTTTGTCTCTGAAGTAAAGGCTGGACTACAACAGAGCTGTTAGGAGCAGTTTGTGAACAGTGTTTTCTGTTGGAGATGGTAAGTCCCTTTGGGGGGGACTTTGGGCTTTTTCACTTTGTAAACCTATAACATGCACAAAAAAGATATATAACACAATAAAGGAAAGGGAAAAAACCAAAAAGCATAATATGAGCACTTTAACATTCACTTCAAATGTTGATGGCTGCTCTTCAGACAGCGGCACAGAAACCTCAGGACAGTACATGGGACTTTTTCAAACCCGGTCTCACGCCAGTTCATAAATAGCCACGTTATTTTGATTTATTGATTCGTGTACAGGTTACGATTTTCTCGTTTATTTCGTGTACAGGTCACAATTTTTTAACGTTACCATTTCACGAACTGCCATGACACTGGACTGCTTTGGGGGACGCAACAACGGGGAAATGAAATGCCACAATGGGGAAATTAAACGCCACACGCCGGCGACAACAACGGGACGGACCGCCACACAGGGACGCAGGGACACGATCCACGGTCTCTGTGGCACGCAACAACGGGACGGTTGAGGTTAGGAAAAGAAGAACGGGGAAAGGAACCGTCACACGCAGGACACGATCCCCGGTCTCCAGGGTAAAAGTCCGGTGTTGTTTGACCCATCCACCCCCCCGACCAACCTCTGCTGATTTTCTGCTTTTCATACTACTCCCTACCGTTGTCGTGCTGTGATCACGAAATATGCTTCTCATTTAAATACATTAAATTAAAATTCATAATCACCACACGAAAAAAAACAACACATTCGTGTCCTGTTCACGAATCAGTAGATTCAATAACGTGACCATTTCACGACCTGCCATGAGACTGGGCTGCTTTTTCACATGTAACAATCTACGACAGTATTTTATGCTATCTGGAAGTAAGGATACTTGTCACAAAGCAACGCATTCTCATGAATGGGTCCGTATGATATCGCACAAAATTGCATGCACACCAAAATGTAAGATAGCCTATGAAACTAGGAGACCGCCGGCTGGTCTGTAACGACGAATGACAGTTGCTAGCCAAGTGGCAGTTGCTAGTTGTTTAAGCCGCTCCAGAGCTTCGTGACGCCGGCTACAGACCTCCGTCACAGCTTGGACGTATCAGCGGCAGTTAGTAGATGTTTTTAGCCGCTACAGATCTCTGTGACGCCGGCTACAGTGCTCCGCATGGTGCTCCGTCAGGTCAGCGGTAGTTGGTGGTTCAGTTAATCCGAGAATAGTGATATATATATATATATATATATATATATATATATATATATATATATATATAGTGACTGTGAGCTGGGTACAGAGCACCACGAGCTGCCGGTCCTTTCAGCGGACATTACAGTCAGTGGTGTAGTCTAATGTAATGTAGTAGGTATACTGTACTGTATATAAATATATTGGCCTATATACATGGGCCAGGATCTGCCTTTGGAGGAGGGGGGGTATCATAGTGGGGGGTCTGGCTGTCCTCCCCCAGGGTTATTTTCAGTGTCAAAAACTTAATTTCCTGCATTCGGATACACTTTCATGCACCAATTTACGGTGGAAATACCTTTATTTAGCCTATGTGAAGAAGAAAAACACAGATGACAATTCAAAATATAATGGAAAGTATGTTGTTGCGGCAATCCTGGAGCTATGCGCAAAGCACAATATAAATGCAGTCCAAATTGCAGATAATTCAGCATCAGATGCCGGAGAAACAAACAGGTGGAGCTCTCTACCACCTACAGGTGCAGCGACCCGCCCACAGCAGGCCCAAACACTGATTCAGCAGCATCTGCACTCCCAAATCACCTTGGGGAAACAGCCACAGATCCCAGTGCAATAACAGCACACCAGGCGCCTCAGAGGAGAGCAATCAATTAACAGCAAGCCGTCTGTGGCCGCTAATGCATCCATCTTTTTTCTCTCTCATACTGTATAACTTCTCCCTGCTGTTCTCTCCATCCCTCATGTCTTTTTGGGGGGTTTTTAGGAGAGGAGAGGACTTAAAAGTTGTCGTTGCAGCAGCTGCCTCCCAGCTCAGGCATAAATATCATCAGCAGTGTAAATTCGAACAGAGTCCTGCCTGAATACAGTAAGCTGCTCGGACAGTCATTAAATATTAAGGTATAAAGGCAACTAAGGAGCACAGCGTGCTAGCATAGATAAAATAACTGTTTCAGACATGTTTCAGCTTTTCACAAAGACTAAAAACTATGAGAAAACATGGCAGCCAGAAAACTGAGGGTAAGAGGAGGGTTCAGTGTTTGAGAGAGTGAATTGTGTGTGTGTGTGTGTGTGTGTGTGTGTGTGTGTGTGTGTGTGTGTGTGTGTGTGCGTGTGTGTGTGTGTGAGATGGTGTCCGACTGTGCGAGTGTGAAATGATGAAATGAAAAACAGTTGGGGGTTGAGGAGATACAACAGCTTTGAAACATTGAACAACAGACAGGAAATTAGAAAAATGTGTGTGCATGTGCACGTGCGTGCGTGCAACGTATGCAAGTATGTTGTGTTGAGTGGTAAGTTCTATATATAACTTAATAGTTGTGTCGTCATTTATACTCTGCCTCCTTTAAAGTCTACATTATGAGCGTTGCACTTTCAAAATAAAAGTCTCCAGTCACGTTAACTGCTCTGTGAGGCTGTATTTTAGCTAACGTCAGCATGCTCACAATGACAAAGCTAATGTGCAGATGTTTAGTAGGCCTAACTATAAACTTTACCATGTTAACCATCTTAGTTTAGCATGTATGCTAACTATCAGCAAACACAAAGTACAAAAACGTTTCATAAAGCGTTTTGTGGCTCCAGAGGGATCTGTGTGGTGAAGACTGATAAATGTCCTTAAGTCTCACTTGAGTCAGTGTCGGTTGGGGCTGAAGACTGCAAGTTTGAAAAGTAAAAAAAGTCTGTCTGGAGTTAGAAAGAAGTGAGCTTACCAGACCTAGCCCACTGCTCATCTCTGCTGGAGGCTAGCAGCTCCAGGCTACACTAGCTGCTAATATATAACCAGAGCCCGTCTACGGAGAGCCTGTTCACTCCCTATTAAGCCCCACTGTACCGAATTTGGTTGCAGTTCCACCAGAGTTCCACTGGGGGTGATCGCGGTCCAGTGCAAAATGAATGGGACTCTATGGAGCTAGACGGCTACATTGTTCTCTTTCGCCTGATTGTCGTTGAGAAATCTCAGATTTGATTGTAGTTTTTGCAAGTTCAACATGGATTATAGGTCGAACGTTGAATAAACGAGTACTTATGTCCTTTCTGTAAAAAGTTTGGGAAACACTGCACTAGAAGAAAAGTTAGAAGATTGCCAATGTCAGTAGGATTCATCCTCTGGAGACCCTGAATGCCTCATTTAATAGTTGAGATGTTTCAGTCTAAACTGAAGCAGTGGACCAACCAACAGACCGACATTGCCATCTTTAGAGCCATGTTGCTAGCATGGATAAAAGAACAGTTTCAGACATGTTTCAGCTTTTCATAGACTAAAAACTATGAGAAAACATGGCAGCCAGAAAACTGAGGGTGAGAGGAGGGTTCAGTAACAGAGTGGTGTTTGAGAGAGTGAATTGTGTGTGTGTGTGTGTGTGTGTGTGTCAACTGTGATGAATGGCCGTGTGCTGCGCGACATCTCGGGGGCCGCTGGCTGTGATGATGGCAGAGCAGACTGTTCTAATGAAAACTGACTGTGAGGCTCAAGTTCAACAGCAGCAGAGACTTCAGGCAATATTTCACTTCACTATCACACTGTCACATCTACATAAACATGCGGCCAACCTCAAACCCTTTTTCCTCTTTTGTTTTGTTGTTGATTTTATCCACGGATTCCCGAAATGGCTTTGTTGCTCAACCTCAGTCAGTACATGAGTGCAGACTGATGTATTGATCATTTCTCATGATAAAATGGTTTTCACTTATTGAAAAAGCATTATAAATACATGTTTTTACAAGTATATCCAGGAATACTCCAGGATTCCAGGAAGAATAGCTGTGGCTATGGCCCCAGCTAATGGAGATCCCAATAAATCAAATCAAGGTATATGAACTTTATGTGACTAATGTGCATGAAATATGAATACTTTTTATATAAGGGAAGAGTTTAACTAATGTTTCCAGTGAGTCCGTTTTTTGTACTTGAACAAAATCCTATAATTAAAAGCAAAAAAGTTTCTCAAATGTCTAACACATCCTTGATTTGTTATAATCTGAGTGCTCATCTGCTCTTATTTCTACGTGAACCTGCCATGTGTTAGTGATCTGTGAGTTTACTACTAAAGCATTCTACATCTCAGACATTTGGAGTTTTCTTCCTTCTCTGGGACGGAAATACGGAAGCCAATAGAAATTATTAATATGCACTTTGAAAGCAGTGTGCCAATAAACCAACCCTGACTGCTAAAAAAATAAGGTTCCGATACAACTGAACTGCATTCTCAATACGTCTCGAGGGATTACACTTCCTCGTAGCAGCGATAAGAGCACTTTGTGAAATAGTTGCAGTTTTAAACACGTGGTTTGTGTTGTGAATTGAAACAAAGCGTTTCGGAAAAGGTGATGTTTGGGATTACGTACGTGAGTAAAGTATGTTAGGTTACGTTAAAATAGGTCAACGGTGACTTTTAGTTTCACACAGGACAAGAACAGCAGTCTCCTGGGTGAAAGTCCCATCCATCCATCCATCCATCCATCCATCCATCCATCCATCCATCCATTCACCCACCCCGACCTCCTCCGTATGCAAACTTGGATTAGAAACGTATTTGTGCTGTCAAAAAGAAACGTGATCCCAGACAAAATACGTTTCCCTCGAGACGTAATTGAGTATGCGGTTTATTTGTATGGGAACGTCATATTTAGGAGACAGGGCTCCCATAAACAGTAATTGTGGGCAGGGATGATGTGCTCTTTGTTGAAGTACTGGAGCGCAACTATGATGTGCATGCATGCACACACGGTTAAATTGTTTACATATATTTCAATCAGGAGAGACTTCATTTAAGAGTGAAATAAGGTTAATGAACATGGTGCATAATAGGTTGATATGTTAGAGTCTTTGGTGATAAGACTCCATTGCAATGTTAATTTATAAGGGGTATAGAGACCATGGATATATAGGAATATTCCCTCGATGTAGTCTAGACACTGGTGGAGGGGATGAAGGGATAAAGGAAGCCTGAAGATCTGGATGGATGTGATGCAAAGCGGGGCGTCTGATGGAGGAACCCTGGGTGCTGGAAATGATGAGAACTGGAGGTGAATATGGGATGGAGGAGGGTTGCACCCATTCTGCCTGAAATGACAACTGACAGCAGCAGAGAGGAGGGGGTCAGCCCTATGTTCCCACAGCCCAATGGTCCCACAGCCCTACGTTCCCAGATTTCTACAACATTTTCAAAATTAGGTCTTGTGTTCCTACATTTCCCTTCAATTTAAGCCCTATCCTCTCACAACATTTTTTAGAGTTAGGGGGATAAAATCTGATACACATTTATGAAAAAGGAAATGTGGTCTAATTTTGAAAGAAATCTTAGAAATGTGGGAACATAGGGCTGTGGGAACATAGGCACGCTCCTGAGAGGAGAACAGATTTCCAGTTTGAATGCAACAACGCGATAGCTCATTGAGATTGTGGCAAATCTGTTTGGTTTAACTAAAAGAGTAAACGCCCAGATTCAGCTGATGACAATGCCGCTGATTAGGTTGGGGGAGAGAGAAATGTGCCGCATAGAAGTCTTCCCGAAAGAATATACGCCGAGTTTCATTAGTCAACTATAACTATAAAATGAAAGGACACCTCCCTTGTCATCTTTAGTTAACAGTTAGCTAGCTTTAGACTGAAAACAAAATATAATTCACTGAGAGAAAAAGGCTACTGGCAACTTTTAAGCGGGGATGTTTTGGGGATGAGTTGACATCATGAATTAATCAATCTTAAATGTCAATATGACAACTTTGACCATTCCATTTGTTTTTATTTTGTCTTCTGTGCAAACTGAGAATAATCTATTTCCTCACAAAACAAAGTGGCGGAGCGTCGTTCTGGTGCAGTCCGGCTGCACTACACCCCTGATTGCGGGGCTTCAATGTGAACAGGATGATTGCTGAGCATCTGTATGTTGGCATGACTTCCCCGTCATTCATCCAGCTATGAATCAGCGTGTATAAGATCATTTACAGGCGTGCACATGCTTACACTCTGCTTTTGTGTGTGTCCCTTTGGTCGCCACTCATCTCAGCCAAGGGCACTGCAGTCATTACCTCCTGACAGGCGAGTCACTCAGAGCTGAAAAAAAACTCCTCACGTCCTGCAGCCCCACATCTCTCTCCTCCTGACATCTTCATCAGTCCTCTCATCCCTTACTCCCTCTCCACCTCCATCTTCATCCCAGCTGTTCTCATGAACCATTCATACATATAGCTACCAAAGGTAAAGCACTGTTATTCATATGCATTCCACAATTTTGTTTTTTTGCTGTATGCTCTAGATTGATTGCTGCTGTATAAGAACATTCGGGACCGTGTAGGGAGGAGGTCGGGGTGGGCGGGTGGGTCATAAAACACAGTGCTTTCAAGCTGGGGAGCGGAGTTCGCTTCCCAGTGAAAACAAAAGACTTTCACCCAGGAAATGCAATCGTTGGGAGTGTTTTAATCCAAACCACAATCTTTATCCTAAACGTAACTCGATATCCTAACGTAACGCTTTAGTGCCTAAACTTAACTTAACCAATATGCATCTTGCACACTACTTTGCACTATTACTTTTTGCACTTTACGTCCCAATCCATGTGTACTTGTCTTGATATTATGTCTTATATGTATTTTTGTATATTATATTGATACAGTATGTGCCTATGTGTGTATTGTTGTCTCTATTGTACAGCATGTGTCTATATTACTATTTGTCTACTTAATGTTTACTACTACATGTCTATTTGTTGAATGTATAGAGAGTTAATACCTACCAAAGTCAAATTCCTTGTGTACGTAAGTATACTTGGCCAATAAAACTGATTCTGATTCTGATAATCCGTGTTGGGAGTAACGCTATTAGGGAAATGTATTACTTTTTGCTGTAACTCAGCAATATAACGCATTACTAATTACATTTCGGTAATATTATATCCGTTACAATCTCAGTAACGTGAGTTATAGCGCATTTGTTTTTTTAAGAATTCACCAACACCGTGAAACATTTCTTCCCAGGAAAAAAAAAAGCTGTGAGTATGATTTCCTGTTGCTGGGTTCGATGGTTGAGATGACTGCAGAGACAGAAACATTTGCGAGCTGGATATTATTTTCAGGCGTTGTTACGTTGCGTTGAATCGAGCTGTCCCGTCACTGTTCCCGTGGTCAGAGCCAGAACCAGAGACGGTACGGACAACATCTGTGTCCCATCAGCCGTGGAAAGTAACTATGCCGTACTTCAATACAACTGTAAGGTACTTTTAATTGAGTATTTTCATTTTCTCTTACTTGCCTATTGTACGTTTCACTTCTCTATTTTTTATTTTTTACTTTAGTTACTTTGCATATTCATATTATACAAACTATTATGAATAATCTATGATGTATTAAAGTGGATAAAGAGGAGACTTTATTGATCCGGTGGTGAAATTCACAAGCTACCTGCCAAGTCAAACTTCCGGAGCGCTGTAGCCGGCGGTCGCCTAGTTTCGTAGGATGTCCTAGGTATTGGTGTGACCCGTTCATGAGAATGTGTTGCTTCATCCATTCTTGCTTGTGCTTCCTCATGTTTTGGTCTTAGAAGGAGGGAGAACTGGTGAGTATACGAGGCCCAGCATGGAGCTGTGGTAATGATGCCTGTGATGGAGACGATGTGCAGGAGGAGTGAGTGGATGGACGGAGGGAGAGGGAAGAGGACACAGCAGGAGGTCCGGGCAGAAAAAATAAGATGAAAGTCAGGCTCAACATGGAGGGATTGATTGAAGAAGAGCCCGGTCGCACTTCAATGTTATCTAACCCCCACAGATGGCCACGGCTGAAAAAAAAACTGATTCTGCTTAAAAATTGACAGAAAATTGGGTTGTAATTTGCTGAGAAGGAGAGTGAAGAAAAGAGAGACAGGCAAAGATCAAACTTGCAAAAAAAGATAAGAACAGAAGAAAAAAGCTCCTTGCTGTCAGCCTCATCAAAAAACCCCGAAAGCTGAGAATCTTGTTCGGCTTTATATTATAATTTTCATGTCTTCTTTTTTTTCGTTGTAAAGTGTCTGGTGCTCTCTGCTTAGGTTTTTATTAACAAGGCTGAACTCTAGAGGGAAGGAGGGATTTGAGAGAACGTACATTAATTAAAAAACAGTGTCTGGTTGATCTGTCAGCAGCTGAAGTGGGTTGTATTCCATTGTTTCTTCTCTGCAAAACATTTTGATAGACATTTTTCATCACAGTGTTATTTCTTGACCCACATCTCAGTGTTTCTTTTGAATAACACATGATGTGTCACTGCAGCTCTGCACCAGTCTGCAGCTCTGCAAACCTTCACACGTCACAGAGACGGCCATTTGTGAGACAAAGAGTCACTTTCTGATCTATGACCTCGGATAGGGAAAAGTGCCATGATGACAGCTGGAAAATAACAAAAAACAGAGCATTTACAACACGCTTTATATCTCTGATTTTAGGTCTAGAGCTGGAATTATTAGTTGATTATTAAATTGACAGAATTGATCATTTAGGTCATATTTTTTAAGCTGAAATGTCAATCATTCTGTGGTTTCAGCTTCTCCAATGTGAATATTTGCTGATTTTCTTTGTTGTGTATCATTATAAACTGAATATTTTAAGTTTTGGAGCGTTATTTAGACAAAAGTAGGCATCTGAAGATACCACCTGGGGCTCTGGGAAACTGCAATATTTATTTTCAGTACATTTAACAAAGCAAATAATTGAAAAAATCTCTTCTGTTTTCTCTGAGAACTGTGCAGCATTTTTCCAGCTCTTTGCAAAGTTGTGGAGCCATCGATGTATAGGATGCAGTTGACTAAATGTGTGATCAGAAGCAGCACACTTCATCAATTCATAAATCAACAGCTGCATTTATTGTAAATGAAGAGAATGCAACCTGACAGAAGACTACATATAATGAGTGTGAGTGAGGAAATACAAAGAGTAATGCACAATAAAAGCAAACATTTTGCCACTGTAGCTTCTGACACTGTCCTCCCCCAGAAAAACGTTCACATAGGTCGTTTGTTCAAGCAGCAATTACAACTCATATTTACATGTATAGTGGCAGTGCCCTCTCGTGGCTGTAGTCGTTGTGACATAACCAAGTCGTTTTGGTGCCTTTTCATTGCAGGACTTTTACTTGTATTTTTTTTCAGTGTGGTATTAGTACTTTCACGTAAAGGATCTGAATACTTGTTCCACCACTGCCTGTGGGTGGTCATATTTCCTGCCACTGCTAATTTATGAAACGCTCCTGTTGGTCGTATTAGAACAGTTGTTCTCAAACCTTTTCACATCAAGGACCCCTAAACTGACACAAATTAGACCATGGACCCCCATCTGATAAGACTTTTTCCCAGGGTCCCCTACCTGACTGAATTTCAGCTTTTAGATGTTTTATTACAGAAAGTAAATGAAACCCATGAGCAAAATAGTCATACAATCTGTCATTGTGTTACTTATGGATGAAATTACAGTGAAAATAAATGATTGCTCTTTTTGTTGGGGACCCCTTGGAACCCCTTTAAGGACCCCACTTTGAGAACCACTGTATTAGAGGGTAGGAATAAATGATTGATATCGTCGTATGTTTGGAGGACTTGTAGCTTTTATACATTCCTTTTTCCGATGTGTCCTGTCCTCCGCTGTAATCTGTCCAAGAAAGCATCAAAATGCTGCTAAAATAGTTGCATATGTTAGGACATTTACAGATGACAACCTCTCTCCTGCTGAATGAATTTGTTGGCCACATGGATCGCAACAGGCTGCGTAATTTCTGTAGATGAAGTGCATGCACTGAATGGGTTTTGGACATTAGAAAACGTGTACAGTATGTCTTCATTTTACCCTGTAAGTATGTAAGAAGTAAAGTGCACGTTATCTCTCTCATTCTCTCGCTCTCTCTTGGTGGTCATGAATAATTTCTCTGCAGGGAGAACAGATTTTCCTTCCAGGTAAGAAGCATGTAGGCCAGAGCACTTCAAAGCTCATGTTATCATAATGTGGTATTACTGTGAGAGACACACAGAGAGAAGCTGTGTTAGTGGATCAAACACAGAGCAGACACACACACACACACACACACACACCCACACACACAGCTGCTGAAACTACAGCTAACAAGCCAGAGCTGGAGATAAACATAACAAGTGTGTGAACTCGGTTTGAGTGTTTTCCCATGACTTTCAAATGATTACTTCTTGGAAATATACAACCCGGTCTCACGCCAGTTCGTGAAATGGTCACGTTACTTTGATTTATTGATTTGTGTACAGGTCACGATTTTCTCGTTTATTTCGTGTACAGGTCACAATTTTCGAACGTGACCATTTCACGAACTGCCATGACACTGGGCTGCTCTGGGGGACGCAACAACGGGGAAATGAAACGCCACAACGGGGAAATGAAACGCCACAACGGGGAAATGAAACGGCACAACGGGGAAATGAAACGCCACAACAGGGAAATGAAACGGCACACGCCGGCGACAACAACGGGACGGACCGCCACACGCGGGACACGATCCGCGGTCTCTGTGGCACACAACAACGGGGACATGAAACGCCACAACAACGGGACGGTTGCGGTTAGGAAAAGAAGAACTGGGAAAGGAACCGTCACACACAGGAGACGCCGACAACATCATCATCAGCATCATCTCTCTATCATCTCTTTATCAGGATGCATAGTATCCAGGGTACTATGCATCCTGATAGTTCCCTTGGGCCTTTGGAATTAAAATAGCCCCACATCATCACATACCCTTCACCATACCTAGAGATTGGCATGGTTTTATGTCGGTTAGCCTAATAGCTGGTTTGATTTACATTGAGAGATGATTTTATGGAAAGTACCCTGTGCCAATCTCTAGGTATGGTGAAGGGTATGTGATGATATGGGGAGGGGCTATTTTGATTCCAAAGGCCAAGGGAACTTTATCAGGATGCATAGTATCCTGGATCCATGAAATAACTGGCCTTTAAAAATAAACATCTGCCTGCCTCTATGGGAATTTAACATAGGGGTGTACTTACTTATGCCCCCTGTATTTTAAGGAACAACATTTATTGATTTACGCTACATTATTCCTTCACAATGAAATTTTTTTTTCCTAATTTAGTTAATTAAGGCATTAAGATCAATTTCCAAAAGATGATTTTTTTTTTACTTTAGCATGGGTTCATAGACTTATGAGCACCACTGCACAAGGGCTCGGCACACATGAACTTATAATTATATGTATATTACCAAAAATACTCTGGCAATGGTGAAAGTTTTCTCTAAAAACAACAAAGAAAAAATGTTGTCTTCTGTCCCAGGCTTGTGCCACTAATGTTTTTCTGATTCTCTTCCTAAAACACAGATCACATGTTTTTATTATCACCCAACCAAAAGAAGTGATTAAAAAATGAAAGCTATAGTGCGTAGTTTCTGTCTCCCCCATGGGGAATTCTAAATAATGACAACAACACTGTCGGCGCGTCCACATGATACAAGCCTTCCGTGATCGCGCACGTGCCCCACCCCTCCTCCACACAGTTGCTAGTAGCCAAGGAGGACACGGAGGATTAAAAACACATGATGGACTCTTCAGAAGAGGTCATTATCTTCTCTCGAGTTTCTGCGTGGGAAAGTCACCGGACGCCACAATCTTCTGAACACAGTCATACTGAGAAATCCAGAGAGAGTTGTGTGGAGCTGATAATCTTAATTAGCTTTGTAGCAACTCATTTGGCAATGGCTTGAATGTAAAGGACGTTCATTAATATCAAAAAGTTACCCACTAAAGCTTCAAGGATATTTTACCAAAAAAAGTTAATGTTTATTATTTTATTATATAATGAGCAATAAAACATTAAATCACCCCTTAATCAAAATCACATAATGAACACAGTCGTTTTCATAGCTGGTGGTAATGTACCTGAATGTAACTGTATACAACAGTGATGCCATGTGTTATTGTCATTATTGATTTCGTTTTCAGGTTACGGTCAGGGTGATTTCCTTGGTTGAAGCCAGATGGGGATTTTTTTTCAATGAGAAAAATAGATAATAAAAGAGGAAAGTAGATTTAAAAAAATAATAATAATAATAATATGATGAATAAATGATCCACAGAGACAAACCCTTGCTGGGAAAATGTGTTGAAGGAGCAACAGGTTCCAGGCAGTGAAATGTACCAGAAATTTGGGAAACAGAGATGGTGACACCTCCCACCAAGACCGTTTCTCTCACACACACATACACACACACACACACACACACACACACACACACACACACACACACCATCTGTTCATGTGACGAAGACGATTTGACAACAGGCATCTGTGCCCTGCAGACTCCTCACAGCTCACAGACCTGCCACCTTCACTCTTATTTACCCAAACAGACACACGCATATACACACACTGATTGACACACTCCTCCATCTTCCCCTCATCACTTCCTCTTTCCTTCATTACATGCAGACGTCCTCCTCCTCCGCCACAGCATCCCGTCCTTCATCTTCCCGTCATTTTCACTTCCCTGTAATTCCAAGCGAAGCCGCAGATCACAGGAAGAAGCTGTGGACTAAATTGAGACGTGACTGTGAAGATGAGTACCTTATAATGTGTCTGAGAGCTGTGGAATATGACACACACTGTGTCTCTATCGTGGGTCGGGCTGTACAGTCAAGCTGATGTTGTGTTCGTGAGCACTAATTTCCCGTTTCACATTGAAACCAACTCACTTAAACGACATTGTAATGATCAGCAGATTTGATTATGGAAGTAAAGTTAATCGCCACAGAGTGACTGACAGAAGTTGACCACCTGACCAATCCTACCCACTGCCCCCTTAGTTACTGTTGCTATGCCAGAGAACGTTCAGTTTGCAGATACAATTTACGTGCAGGCAGGGTATTAAAGACTGCTTACACACACCTTCACATCACCTTTATACTACTTCCTGTTCACACACACACACACACACAAACACAAAAGTGTAAAACAGCGTGGAGTTCCCTTTTAGCAACAGTTTGCTTAATTTGCAGTCGTTTCTCTTACAATTACATGCCAGAATATAACGTTAGTGTCCTTTCTCTGTCCTCTCTCACAGAAAGTCTTTAGATTAGAATAAAAACGCTACTGCTTTTACTACGCTACTTCTTTCAGTTTGTTCAGCTTTACAGATTTCACACAAAGCTAATGCACAACTCCAGATACACAACACAAAATCTCTGCACAAAGCGGTGGGAGAGGGATTGAAAAACGAACAGTTTGAAGCGACAGCTTAAGCTCTCTTTTGTCAGTGTGTGTGATAGTCGGCTCACTGCTGCGAGAGGAAGCTTTTTGTCTTGAATTAAACAGAATAAACCCACTATTTGATCTCATCCCAAGTAGATTAGTTTTTTTGGAGAGATATTGTATTCACACCAAGAAGTCTCCACTCAATATGGCAAGCAGCTGTCTCCCTCTTTTTTTAAATTGAAATTACAACGAGACAAAGAAAACAGGAATTTGAAAGGACGATCTCTTCAAAGCGACCGCTGATGCAGACCTTTGTCCAGTTTTTGTCGAAGCTTTGCAGGCTTTTACATTTTGGTATCTCGACCTGTTTATATGAACTGATTTAGTTTAGTCTTTAAATGCCCAACCCACAGAGAGACACGGACATGCCCTTTCTTTCTTTGTGCCACATTCGATTTTGCAGCCTGTTCGATTTGTCCACCTCTCTCCTGTCTTCTTCTCCTGCCTCCCCTCCTTTCCTTTGGGTTATCTGAACGGATTAACAAGCTTTGTGGTCGTTCGTTCACGTCTGGGCAACAAAAATCAATTATCCTGCTGATCGGTGTGTGGCTTCCTGCCCTCCAGGGACCACTGTCTAATCCTTACCGTGAGCCATGACAATGGCCTTCTCAGTTAATCCTGAATACTAACTGCCTTTTTCTTATAATAGGGACGTAAATTAAAAGGAAACAAAAAGAAAAATCTGGAAATGCATGCACCAAGAAGGG
Source organism: Sander vitreus (assembly GCF_031162955.1). Classification (NCBI taxonomy): domain Eukaryota; kingdom Metazoa; phylum Chordata; class Actinopteri; order Perciformes; family Percidae; genus Sander; species Sander vitreus. The sequence continues at coordinate 1,489,079 of NC_135863.1, forward strand.
TGTTCATGACCCCAGAACGTAATCTTTTCCCCTAATGACTCTATATCAATGCTCAAAACAAAGGCATTTTTGCCTTTTCTGATCTAGTTTGTGAAGAATATATCTTGTAAGAATAGTAGTAAAAGCCTTAAACCATACTGACCTTGTTTTCTCTGTTTCATAAGGCCTGTGAGAGATAACACATGTGCAGGGTGTGCTGCAACTGAAGGCGCCCAGGAAATAATCAATCAATCATTCAACTTTATTCAAGACACAGAGGTCCATAGAGACAACACAATACAGTACAATATATATACAACTATAATCATATATATTTATATATAATATAATAATAATAATAATAATAATAATAATAATAATGAATACAGTAGCAAACAATCTCATGGCCAGAGAAGCGGAGAGAGAAAAGATGCAGTCATGGGTTTGCGCAAATCTTCAGTGGGAGACCAGGTTCACTGATATGAGCCGAATGCACCGTTGCAGGAGAGAAGAGCAAGGATAGGTCGGGATTCAGAATTCCGAAAAGACTTGTGGGTGTCAGGGCGAGAGATAATTGTCTTGAAGGAAATCGGAAAAGGATTCCTTACGCATAAGTTGTATTTTGCTTGCAATAGCGTTAGTTATAGACTAACTGAACGAATCCTGTGTATTGATTTTCTGGTCTACCATTCAACGAACACAAAAACTTAAAGGAGCAATCTGTGAGAAGACCAATTAGAATCAGAGAGGCTCTGGCCATAGGGGTCAAATTTAATCCTTCATTTGACAACTTGACATGCTCCACAATGCTGACCAACTGGAGCACAGTGAGCTCTTTTCTCAGTGGGACGGATTGAGGAAGGGTAGCAAGTGAAGGAAGCGTGGATGTAATTTAACAACCCAGGACGTACCTCTATGAGATCCACATATGAACACAGTGACCATCTCAAAACCCAAAAATATCTGTTGTCTGATCCTAGCATGAGTCTAAACGCAACCACATGTTGGCCAGTTTTAGCCAAGAAGCTCTTCACCTTCAAACGGATAACTCTATGGTCCCTGAGCTCATAATAGTGGCCATGGTGACACTTTGATTCAGACCTATGGGAAGAAATTCCACATTTTTCTGGACACTACTGGGACCGCTGGAGAGGCTGGAAGAGTTAGAATGAATGAGCAAACATTGGACAAAGATTACATTGACTCGAGGGAATGAGAGAGAGAAGAGAGACTGTAAAGTCGCTGAAAAAGCAGGTGTGTGTATCGACTGTGTTCGGCAAGAGGCATGATTGTGAGAGCTGACACGGGAGGAGGAGGAGGAGGAGGAGGAGAAGTGAAGGGCATCTCCTGCACCAGGATGCCCAATTTGTCTCCCATTCACCTGGAACTATGATACCATCAACCACCTTCCTCACCGCTGATTAAAGACAAACAATCCATAGTAGTTCCACAACCGACCAACTGCAAACACAACAACACAACCCAACAAGTCCTTCAATATATATCTTATTGTAAAATATGCTGCAAGCCATCAAATAAAGTGGGATTTTTGATTATGTTTGATTACACTGTTGGTCACTCGTCCTCACCTTATGACGAAATTGTTTGGTTACTTATTTTTTATCCTAAGCATTCTTTAATGCTGTTTTGTCAATTCTTTTTAATTTGAGAGCATACTTTATTAATTTAGAGAATACAAATGAGTCATTTGTCACTCAAATTAAACTTGTTCCACACTGGACAGTACTTTTGAAAACAGCGAAGCTTCTTGAGGTTGTGTGAATGCAGCTGGAGGGTAAAAGAGAAGATTGACTTTGGAGCAAAAATATAATCTAGGCCGAGACAGAGATTTCACATCAAAAGACATATTGGTTAATTCTTTTTTATCCTAAGCACCTTTTAAAAAAACATTATGGTGTGCAAGAACTTTGGTGAATAAACCAAGCAGTACATGCACAAGAATGCGCATGCACCTCACAAGCCAAGAGGTGATGTGACACACATTTCTGCCGACTGCTGAGGATAGTAATTTTGCAAATGCGTACTGAATGCATAATACCTGAGGCTACTTTAGTTATATTCAGTTAACAGCAATGTCATTATTTGTTAGCCAAGCCTTAGCCCCATCAGAGACTGTTCCATATACTGTGTGGGAGTCCTGAATGTCCATTAAGGCGCTTTCACACGTATAGTTCGGTGGACTCGGTGTGATTCTGGGGTGAAGTTGCAACATTGTTGCATTTTTCATTTGGTTCTGTTTGCCTTCAACACTGCACTTTGGCACCAAACACTGTAAACACACGTCACTCGATCGAGACGGTCGCTTGTTTATTGGACAGAATATCCGAAACTCGCCCGACACTTCTGCTCCCCTGTCTCGGGTTTTCTGGTTCTGCTTTAGTGTTTCTAATATTTTAGAAGAAGGCGAACAATGAGCAGCTGACAGACAGCGAGTGAAGGAGAGACAATGATGATGTTGATGTCACACAGGGGACCAGCAGGGTTTCCTGCAGCACTTTGCATTTAAGGCGGCAGCCTTGACAACACGCGCCTGCCGCCTTAACTAAGTCTTCAAAAAAAAGAGTTGTAAAGATACCACCAATCACAACGGAAAGAGCATTTGCTGGCGGTGAGTGTAACTGTCGTTTATTCACATTTGAATGGATTAATCGCCATTTCACCGTCGCGTGCGTCGCTTGTGGGACTTTGTCAACAAATGTGCGGGCAGCTGGGGCATGCCCGGGCAGAGACGGGGTGAGTGGACTTACATTGGCATACGGCAGGCAGAGAGCATTTATATACGCTTCTCTGTCCTGTTCTTCACATCAGTGAGGCTTTCTTCTCTTGTTTCAACGAAGTGAGTACATGACGAAGTGACTGGAACTATCCATCACCTCTCGCGTGAGGATTCTCAACGTCCCGGCTGCTGCCCGGTCTTTGAGACACAGCTGCTTGTTTTTTTAATCACTACACGCGGTTCACAACACACGGTTAGTTAGCGTAGTTAAACACTACACACAGTGAAATTACGTGTCCTGTTTTTATTTCACGCGTACTATCTGCTGGAGTGAGTGAATCTGTGGGCTGAGCTCTGTTATCTCAGAGCTGTTTGTTCTGGAGAAGAGTTGTCAGGCGAAGTGGAAGAGAGCGTGTTACGGAGGATAATGGGAGCAATGAGAGTAAAACATTTCAGTTCCCACATTTCCTTTTCCATAAATTTGTATCAGATTTGATCCCTCTAATCCTAACCCTTAACCCTAAATAATGTTGTGGGAGGATAGGGCTTAAATTGAAGGGAAATGTAGGAACACAAGAAATGTGGGACCATTGGGCTGTGGGAACATGGGGCTGACCTCGTGCATCAGAATGTGACGCTGAGGGCCACTGACCTAGCTGCCTTGCTTGAATTTTTTTTTTAAAACCACCCAATTATAATCTTTTAAACAGACTTTATTGACCATTTATGTGATTTCTCCAACCACATCAAACATCTCAGGGGAAAATTAAGGATTAATTTGTGATGACCCTCTTAATCCCGTAACATATTAAACTGGTAATTAAAGTCATGTAACATATCTCTTCAAATCTACTTAATTAGGCAATTAAGTGCTTTTCAAATAAAGGTATTTTTATTAAGGTTAGGTTTTCACCTTTTATAATTAATAGGAAAATTAAGCCATATCTAGCTGTCCTGTTTCATTGTGATACCATTTTCAGGGAATGATGTCCTTTGTGGCCGCGCTCCTGCTGCATCCTCCAGTGTATTAAGGTGAATACGAACAAATAAGCTGTCAGGTCTCTGCAGAGAAAGAAACACTCCTAGATTGGTATTTTATTGAAGCTCTAGAAGGCAAACACAGCTCCACACACCGCAGATAATCCCTCATCACCACATATCTTTTCCTCCCTCTGCCATCCCTCCTCTCACTTTAATGTTTTTAGCTTAGTTTCAGGACTCCACACCCAAAATCAATACGATTAGCTGAACAGACCTGTGACCACATGTACACACGCACGCACACACACACACACACACACACACACACACACACACACACACACACACACACACACACACACAAATTGTAGCAGGAAAACAGAGTGAAGTATGTAGGCTCTGAATGGAGATAAGCAGACTTTGAATTGCTATCTAGCTTCTGGAGAGAGTGAACATGAAACAAGCTGTTAATGGCAGTGTTTGCATCTGCACGCACGCACGCATGCATGCCGCATGCACGCACGCACACACACACACTTGTGATGTTTTTAGTAATGTTGTCCATTTGTCTCCGTGGCCAGTTCTGTTGTTCTGTTCGACTTAATGTGTGTGTGTGTGTGTGTGTGTGTGTGTGTGTGTGTGTGTGTGTGTGTGTGTGTGTGTGTGTGTGTGCAAACACCAGAAAATCCTGTCAATATTATACCACTCCTTAAATCCCTACACTGGCTTCCTATCCGTCATAGGATAGATAGAATGTTTTTTATTGTTGCCCTATAAAGCACTGAATGGTCATGGACAAAAATACATGCTGGATTTGTTGGTTCCCTATCAAGCATCCAGGCCCTTCAGGTCATGTGGGACAGGTTTGTTGTGTGTTTCTAGAACTAGGATCAAACAAAGTGAAGCGGCATTTAGTTATTATGTTCCTCACCTGTGGAACAAACTCCCTGAAAACCTGAGGTCTGATCAAACTGTTAGCTCCTTTAAATCGCTGCGCGATCACGGAAGGCTTGTATCATGTGGACGCGCCGACAGTTTTGTTGTTGTATTACCTAGAATTCCTCATGCGGGAGACAGAAACTACGCACTAAAGCTTTAAATGAACTCCCAATGGCTTAATTGAATGCTTTTAATGTCTATTTTATTATTAATTTTAATATCTATTTTATTATGTTTCCAAATTTTCATTATTCTTCTCTTATTGTAAGTGTCCGTTGTCTCTTGAATGTGCTTTTATTGTTTGATTACAATGTGTTTCTATGCCTTTGTAAAGCACTTTGACTTGCCTTGAGTATGAATTGTGCTATACAAATAAACTAAGGCTTGCCTTGCCTCAGTTATACCAGATCTAAAACAAACTGTTTCTGTTTCATATAAAAAAGAGAAAGTTCTCTGCGCTTCTGCAGACCACAACAATCCGGTGCAACCAAGGCAGGACAAAAACGGTATAAAGTAACAAAAAATAGCCGGTGCAACACAGATGTCTTCTTACTTGATGGTTTTATTAGTTAAGGTGCAAAAGGTGTTTCTGTTTCATCTTTTATGATTTGGTTTGTCTTGGCAAGGTTGACCTTGCAAAAGGTTTATCACCTATCAACGTTAGATAGTAAGATCAAAGTAGGAATCTACAAGTTTTGGTAGCCTGGAAATCCAGACCCAAATCCAAAAGGTCTGGCACTGAGTAATGAAAATGGCCCAAATCAAGGGGCGGCACCAAACATTCATTTGAAAATCTCACTGCGCACAACTGGATAACACTACGACCAATCACAACAATACATGGGGTGAAGTATCCAGAGCCCCATACACTTAGCTACCAGAGGAGCTAACTGGTAGATTAAACTCTTGCCGTATCCGGTCATCAAAACAGCAAAAACGTCCTTCTTGCAAAGGAACGATTGGAGCTCCGTCTTCTGTTCCTCTTTTAGATAAAAAGCCAAGTCTAACTCGTTCATTGTAGCGGCCAAAGCCATTTCAAACAACTGGTGTTCATCCGTAGCCATTTTGCAATGTTTATTAATGACTTTGACGTCACAGCGCTGTCGTCATCTGTTTAGCTCGCCTCTGGCCCGCCTATATCAGATACACCGATGTGATTGGTGCAGCTCGGCTACCAGGGCATAGTTAATGAGCATCATTACTGAATGCCAGAGTGACTCGCTGAGCTAATTCAAATTGTTCTCTTGCGAGAACTCTGGATTTCCAGGGTAAAGTTTCGGTGGATTCGTTGAAGAACTTTTATCTTTCAACAGGCACAATGCACTACAAGTCCAGACTCATGACTGACTCTGTACAAACGACATGCATTGACTGTATTTTAAGGTTTAAATGTAACTGAACCCTATTTCAATGAGTAGAAAAGCAGTTTTTCTATTTAAATGTCTTTTTATTTTATTAACCCAAGTGAGCCAACCCATCGTAAGCATTAACGTTTTAAGTTCTAAGTCTTTAAATACGGTTAAAAACAGCAACATGAGTAACGTTTGCAAAATTTCATGTTGTCTGATATTTAACTCCAGAATATGTATCACTAAGACCGTTTTTCTTAGTTCAATAAATCAACTTTTGCAGAAAAACAACTGACAGACCAAATAAAACACAGATGTTGGATGCCCATTTTTGAATGACGACACATAGTAACTGCAATATTGTTATGGTTTAGGTCAGGAACTAAAAGACACGTAATTAATTTAGTTTTAATTTTAGGTTTGGCACAAATACAAAAAAAACATTTACTGCTGCTAAGACGTTTTAAGCGTTTAACAACACTGAACATTGGCACTGGATGTAGATGGAGATTTTGTGTTCACTTAAATTTGACATGTTAAACCTTTAATGCTTTTGTGTATATATATATATATATATATATATATATATATATATATATATATATATATATATATATATATATATATTTAAGATTGTGTGCAGAATTTATTAATTTAGAGAATAAAATGAGTCATTTGTTCCACACTGGACAGTACTTTAAAAACAGCGAAGCTTCTTGAGGTTGTGTGAATGCAGCTGGAGGGTAAAAGAGAAGATTGACTTTGGAGCAAAAACATAATCTAGGCCGAGACAGAGATTTCACTGCAAAAGACAAATTGTGCAGCGGGGATGAAGATGAAAGAAGGATAAAGTCAAATAAAGGTTTCACACACTCGTTTCTTTCCTGCGACACTCTCATATCAAATCCCCCCCCCCCACACACACACACACACACACACACACTTGTGATGTTGTTAGTAATGTTGTCCATTTGTCTCAGTGGCCGGTCCTGTCACTGTGTCATCAGAGAGCTATCCCAGCATGCTCTGCTTTAGACTCTGTTTGACTTAATGTGTGTGTGTGTGTGTGTGTGTGTGTGTGTGTGTGTGTGTGTGTGTGTGTGTGTGTGTGTGTGTGTGTGTGTGTATATGGTGTGTGTCAGGGAGGACTATGATGAAATACAACACATTGGCCATTGCCTCAGCAGCACTCTTGGCCTCATCATCTTGTGTGTGTGTGTGTGTGTGTGTGTGTGTGTGTGTGTGTGTGTGTGTGTGTGTGTGTGTGTGTGTGTGTGTGTGATGGTTATTGCATGAGGACAGCAGGGATGAGGGACTGTGGATGTAATTAACTGTCAATGTAATGCAGGACAGGGCTCCTTCGTCTCTCTTCTCACTTCTCTCTCTCTCTCACAAACACACACACATACACATACACACATACACACACACCCACATACTCACACACTCACACACTGAGGTTCTGAATGTTTTTAAGGCTCAGGACAATTTCTTTCTTTTTTGAATTAGATACGTTTGGCAAAAAGTTGTTACTGTGGATATTTATGGACCCCTAGAGGATGATCCCTTTTTACTTTTCCTTTAGCGTCGTCCTCGAGACATTTTTAGTTGTTACCAAATAAATTCTTCAGCTGTCTATGAGATGGAAATACAACCGTGTCTCCTAAAAAATTACATTCCCATACAACATAACTAGATTTTTATTTACGTTTCAAGTGGAACACATTTTGCAGCGACTGGTGCATGTTAAGAACAAGTCTTTAATGTTGTGAATTGACGAAAAACTACTTTGTAAGGTTTAGAAAAAGATCATGGTTTGGGTTAGAATAAATACTCATTTAAGTTACGTCTAGGATGTGATTTGCCGTGGGGGGTGAGGGGGTGGTGGTGGTGGGATTTCCCCCTTTCTGGTCTACATGTCCCTGCATCTGATGAATGATTTTTATCCCCAGTGGGGACAAAATGTATCCCCCCTCAAAGTGATCAATGCGAGGCTACTTCACCAATAGCCTAGACCATATATTAATTCTATTCCTAAAATAAAAGTAGCCTTTTTTAAACAAAGTAAAGCGCTGTAACGTGAACATCCGAGCAGCAGTCCGGGACGCCGGCTACAGGCACCACCAGATGACGGTCCTTTCAGGGGCCTGGTCGAGTGGCTCTATAGTCATGGTATTGAAAGGGGGATTTCATTCATGCATGTTTTGTTTCGTTGTGCATGATAAGAAAGCGATCTCCTCTGTGAAAGTCCTGTGTTTGTTTCGACCATCCATCCAACCAACTCCTCCATACACGGACTTTTGTGGACTTTGACTAGAAACTAATTAGGAATTAGAACAGAAAATGTTTGAGATATGTCGAATGTATGTCATTTTTTACTTGAGATTGTCGCAACCGTTGTATTGCAGTGTCATTTTTAGGAAACAGGGCTGGGATATGTAGTCCTGTGTTATGTTTCAACCGTCCATCCAACCACCTCCTCCAGACACGGACTTTATCAGATTTTTGATTAGAAACGTTTTTGTGATTGGTCAAAGACAAACATAATACTGGACAAAATACGTTTCCCTCGAGACGTAATTGAGAATGCAGTTTCGTTGTATGGAATGTTTAGGAGACAGGGCTGAGAAATATAATGTAACCTTCCTCGTTGTGTATCTACAGTATGTGTCTCTATGTGTGGTTCCTCAGTGGATCTTTAATGGTTTGAGACTATTTTTTATAAAGTGTTGTTCTGGTCCACTGCTTCCCCAGAGGGCAGGGTCCGTTTTAATTATCACCAACTTAATGATTCTGAGTTTTCTAACAGGCCTTTGACCTTCACTCTGCCGGCAAAATCCACACTGGCACATGATGTTTCCGCTTCATCTATTAATGCTTGATTGGGGCCACGGAGAAGACCTTGGCAGAAGGCCGACAGCGCTGTCACACTCTTTAAATCAACACACAACGACTCATCTCTTAGTGAAAGTCCAGTATTTATCTTCACATCATTCGGTTTGGGGCAATTTCCTGTAGGTGAGGACGATTGACGTATTTATCGTGATTTGTTTTGCGACGATTTTTAAAATTAAATATTTTCCCTAGAATTGATATTTTATTAGTTTTACCAATGATTCACCTGAATATTTTCTGTTTATACGGTACCGCCGATGGCTACTACATCATATCCGTTTCCAGCAAAACAGAGAGAAAGCAGAAAACACGTTTACAAATGAAATAAATGTCAGACTGACTGACTGACATGTGATGTGCATTCTTTTGAGAAAACGATTAGTTTTTAGAAATGTCTCATGATATATTGTCTCAAGAAGTGTATTACACAACTTTTGTTTTTGTTAATGAAGGAAAAGAAAATACTTCTAGAATCGCAATGAATGAAAATCACAATACTAATCGAATAGGCACTAAGTATCGTGAAAGAATCGGGACAAAAGCATTTCGTCCCAGCTCTAATTTCCCATTTTAAATAATAAAAAAAAATCATATATACATATATGTTAAAACAAAAAATCTGTGTATCTTCAAGGTTCAAAGCTGCCATCTACTCCATGTAATGGAAAATCTTTACAGACATCCAAAAGGTGTGATCACACACAGCTGCAAGAAACAACCCAATGAAACTACAGAGCCTGATATTAAGTGTCACAGTGAGTTCACACATCAGCAGCAACTTAATGAATCCACAAAGGCTGGACGGACACACACACACACACACACGCGTGCGCACACACACACACACACACACACACACACACACACACACACACACACACACACACACACACACACAGACACTGTAGTCAGCTGTAAAAACCAAGCTGGGATTGGATTAGTTTTAATAATTTTATGTGAAATGTTATCTAATTGAGGTTACTGCCGAAGGATGACCCCACACACACCTCGCCTTGCCAGCAGAATGACACAAAAAGTGACACATGAAGGAAACACCTATCTTCTATCTCATAAAACATCTTTCTCTCACTCTCACACATTCCCACTCAAGCTTTCAGTGTCTCACAAGAGCTCCCATAAAGTGCATGTGAATCCCATCATCAGCTCAGCGATAATACACGACGTGTCTCCATTCGCATCCCTTGGACTACTACACTTTGAATGGGATTCAGCGTGGACAGAGCTCTCACACACAGACACACACACACACACACACACACACACACACACACACACACACACACATACACACACACACACACACACACACACACAGTGTGTTTCACTATCTTTGTGGGGACCCGTCATTGACATAATGCATTCCCTAGCCCCTTACCCTAACCTTAACCATAACCTCATTCTAACCCTAATCCTACAACCAAGCCTTAACCCTCAAATAGACCTTTAAACTTGTGGGGTCCAGCATTTTGGCCCCACAAAGCTGTCCGGACCCCACAAGTATACTGTATTCCCGGTTTTTAGACCCCACGAATGTAGTTAAACAAGAACACACACACACACACACACACACACACACACACACACACACACACACACACACACACACACTTTAAGGAGCTTGATAACAGGCCCATGAATCACGCCGAATCCTATCATCAGCCGAACAAAGCCGGGTCTCAATTTGCAACCCTTCCATTCGGCAAGGATTCTTTAAAAGATGCCGAGGGTCAGCTCTCCATCAGCTCCGGCGGCGCAGGCACGTCGCCTGCAGCTCATTCCCCACGGCCCTATTCATGGCTTAATAGCAGATTCAAAAGGGATTCACAGCCACAGGTTCAGAGCGAACCGTGGCCTTGAATATGGAGTAATCTGACTGTCTGCGCTGCATTCTGCACACCTAATGCTCCGGACATAATGGGTACCTGAGCGGCTGAATGAGAATGTGAGTCTCTGAATGTGTGTCTGTGTGTTTGATGTGTGCGTGACCCTGCTTTTAAAAGACTACTACTGCACATCACTACAGTATGGTACCCTGCTACATCCACATCACAGCCACAATTAGGACTTAGCCCATTCATCTGCCTGTAACATTTTCAAAAGAATAGCGTATGTAGCTTAATTCAAGTGTTCTAAATTAGGGAACATGCTAGAGCAAAGGCAGTGTAAGGTATACGGCTGGGGTTATTCTATATCTTTTCGAAGACCCAGTGGTTGAATGTAACTAAGTACATTTACTCAAGTACTGTCCTTAAGTATAAATGTTGAGGTACTTGTTCTTTACTTGAGTCTTTTCTTTCCATGCCACTTTCTATTTCTACTCCGCTACATTTCAAAAAGAAATATTGTATTTTTTACTCCACTACATTCATCTGACAGCTTTAGTTACTAATTACTTTACAAAACATTTTTGCACACAAAACACATGTAGTTTATAAAATACGATGTTTCATTATAAATTAAACTACCCAACAATATATAGACCTACAAGTCCAGCTGAAATGATGCCGATCAAACACTTAGTTGATTGACACAACTGTTTGGATTTTTTCCAGTTTCTAAAATGTGAGGATTTTTCTGCATTGAGTACTTTTACTTTTAAAACTTAAAGTACAATTTCCTGATGATACTCACATACTGTTACTTAAACTGCTCATATTATGCTTTTTGGTTTTTTCCCTTTCCTTTATTGTGTTATATATCTTTTTTGTGCATGTTATAGGTTTACAAAGTGAAAAAGCCCAAAGTCCCCCCCAAAGGGACTTACCATCTCCAACAGAAAACACTGTTCACAAACTGCTCCAAACAGCTCTATTGTAGTCCAGCCTTTACTTCAGAGACAAACGTGGTCACTTTGGAACACACGTTATAATGCTCACCTAGCTGCTAGCGTGGCACGCCCTCATACTCCGCTTCTGACTGGCTAGTAGTCCTTACCTAGGTACTGTCAGGGCATGCCCTCATACTCCGCTTCTGACTGGCTAGTAGTCCTTACCTAGGTACTGTCAGGGCACGCCCTCATACTCTGCTTCTGACTGGCTAGTAGTCCTTACCTAGGTACTGTGCATGTGCGACTCCCAACAAAGATGGAACAGAGGTGAGATGTCTCACTCTGTAGCTAAAACAGAGAGCTCAACACACAGGGAGAAAAGAGGAGCTGCAGCAATGTGCAGTACAACAAAAATTTTTGAGTTTTTTTGAAAATTAAACCATGTAAACCTATTCTGGTACAACCTCTAAATACAATTATGAACCTGAAAATTAGCATAATATGAGCACTTCAAGTAACATTTTCAATGCAGGACTTTCACTCGTCGTTCTGATTTTACCTTCTTTGTCTTCAACAATGCTTCAAAAAAATCACAAGCCAAGTCAATTTAGCACCAACCTGCTATCATTGGTCTCCATCTGTCCCCAGCTGTCAATCATCCCCGCTGCATTTGACAGGAGCATAATAGAGGGTTCAAAATGACCGTCCAACATGAGCCCAACTAGAGGCCAATGTGTGTCGACAGCAGGTCAGCAGCATGTGAAAACGTAAACACTTCAGAAAAACAGCTACACACACACACACACACACACACACACACACACACACACACACACACACACACACACACACACAGTGCGTTTCACTGTTTCATAGTTAAACAACAACACACACACACACACACACACACACACACACACACACACACACACACACACACACACACACACACACACGACAATGATCAGTCAGAAATCTGGTTTGGGAAGGCCGGAGGCTCATTAGACAGCCATCACAAACACAAACAGACACACCTTCTGGATCCCAGATCATCCCTCAACACCTGTTCTTGACTCTCTATCGTCCCAGTAAAAGGTCTTCCACTGTCCTGCTGACTTTCTACAGTTCTCACAAAGTCTCTAATGTCCCAACCAGGCTTTCTTCATCTCTGCGTGGTCTTCTACTGCCCTAACAAAGCTTTATACTGTCCCACTCTCATCATAGCGTTCTGTTGCCTGCACACCTCTCTGCTGTCCTCACAAAGGTTTCTACAGCCAATCATGGATTTCTACAGCCCCAAGAAGGCTTTCTAGTGTCTTCACATCCTACATCACATCCTCACATGGCTTGCCACAGTCAAATAATGTGCTTGTATCGTCAATCATGGTCTTGTCCTGTCTTTACAAGCTTTCTACAGGCAGATCATACAGTGTAAACCCGAAGGTAAGCAGTACCTAGTAGTCAAAGAAATTAAGGCAATCAGTTGACAACATTTTTTGGAGTTTATAAACTCAAAAGTCTGAGGTTGTTGAGCTTAAATATTTGGAGTAACGTGAACTTGCATGTTTTGATTACTGTCAAATATTATCAGTAAATGCAACTTAAAAAAATTAAAGTTTTAAGTAAGTAGAACTTCTTAACAAATTTTAAGTTTACATTACTTATTCCAATTAACTAATTTAAGCATTTGGGTGTACAGTGTTTCTATCATCCATCATGGCCTTCAACTGTCCTTACAAGCTTTCTAAAGTCAGATCACATGTTTCTATCGTCCATCATGGCCTTCTACTGTCCTTACAAGCTTTCTAAAGTCAGATCACATGTTTCTATCGTCCATTATGGCCTTCAACTGTCCTTACAAGCTTTCTAAAGTCAGATCACATGTTTCTATCGTCCATCATGGCCTTCTACTGTCCTTACAAGCTTTCTAAAGTCAGATCATAGGTTTATATCATCCATCATGGCCTTCAACTGTCCTTACAAGCTTTCTAAAGTCAGATCATAGGTTTATATCATCCATCATGGCCTTCAACTGTCCTTACAAGCTTTCTAAAGTCAGATCACATGTTTCTATCGTCCATCATGGCCTTCTACTGTCCTTACAAGCTTTCTAAAGTCAGATCACATGTTTATATCATCCATCATGGCCTTCAACTGTCCTTACAAGCTTTCTAAAGTCAGATCACATGTTTCTATCGTCCATCATGGCCTTCTACTGTCCTCACCAGGGTTTCTAGTTAGATCATGGGTTTCTGTGTGCATCGTGGTCTTATATTGTCCTCACTAGGCATTCTGCAGGGTTGCAGTAGGCCAGCCACATGTGCAATGATCTGTATGTGAGAATGAGAATTTCAAACTGAATCCTATCATAGGCGCCGATTTATGTTTTCCTCCTTGGGTGCTCACGGCGCACGTCCTTTAAAAAATAAAGCAGTCAAAAAATGTTTGCATTTCAGAACCTTATGAAATGGACAGCGGCCGACACGAACACACACGCCTATTGACTCGATAATAAAGCCGTAAAGTAGGCTATCTTTCACATCAGGACAACGCCACTTCTCACAAATACAGATAGGATTGAAGATGAACACGTAAATTACGAAATTAAGAATCAATTCCACCTGTCTAGTATCCTAGGCACACTATGACACACGCTCCACTTAGCACCAATTGCAATGTTCAATTTTAAATGAATGTAGCCTACTGGCAGTCTGGCACTGGGTGCTCAGTATTTTCATCGGCGCCTATGAATCCGATATTCCAGTGGAAAGACTTTCTAGAGCTTAAGAAAATGACAGTTAATAGGCTTTTTAGTGTCCCACTGTCATTTTGTATTATTTAGTGTTAATAGGAATACATATCTGCTTTTATCAATGTATCCAAATATTAATACCGATGCCCCCAAGCAGACACTTGGAAAGCAATTATTAGTAAACACATTTTGTCTGATGTAAGAACAGTATTGATAATAATACACAGCCCTGAGATATACCTTCATCTTGGGGATGGCTTTGTTTCATAAAGAATGAAGCGTCAGCTGTGACCAACAAACATTAAACAACAACAGAACAAAATGCAGTACTGTCGGCACATGAAAAGGAAGATTGGAGGAGATGAAAGGAGACACAGAGGGACGGATGTGAAGAGAGCCACCACTGTCATATCTGACACAGATGTTAACAATATCCCACTGCATAATGCAAGGCCTCCTGCACCTACACACACATACACACATCACTTTGAATTAATGTACATAGGAAGAAAATGTATTCCCTCCTCGCTCTCTTTGTTCGGAGGATTGAGCTTTACGCACTGAAAGCTATAACTTACATTGATCAGACGACAGCAGTGTAAATGGTGAGATTGAAAACAAGGAAGCAGGAGGTACAGGAGGGAACAGTGCAGACTTTAAATTAGGTCACTACTATTTTCTGTGCTTCCCTCTCATGTGCGTGTCTGACGCTGCAGTACAGTAGTGCTGATTTCCCCAGGGCTGGCTCAATATGCCTCTTTTATTGTTATGGCCTACTAAAGCCCTATGATAGAGGGGCTAAGCTCGAGGTGGTATCTGCACACCACACACACGCACACACGTATACAAACACACGGAACCTCATACCCCAGGTGCAAACTGGGGCTAAGTTAACCAAGCAGGCCATTTGGTGTGGAGCAAATAACATTCTCTAAAAAGGTCAGAGCAATTTAAGAGTCTTTGTTTTATTGTTTCTTGTGATGGCCCACAGCTGTGGCATGTAGAGTTCATGCAGCTTTTATTGTATGTGCTGCAAAGGTGAACTCGTAGTGGAGTGTATGCAGCATGTTGGAAAGGTACACAGAATCAGGACTAAATTAAGACCCTTTAAACTGAGGTCATTTCACTGGTGCACTAGTGACAGACGGTGGACGTACAGATAGATGATAAAATGTAATGGTGTTTCACATGTTAGACATGCCTGTTGGAAGGCTCCACTATGTGCACAACAATGGTTGCTATCTGTCAGACCGTTGTCATTTCACGATTCACGATTTTTCACGGCCCTTAGCGTCTGATACCGATGCACAAGGCATCCTTTAGTGTCCCTATGCAGCGGGCTTTCAACTTACTCCAATGTAAACCCCTCCAAGGCAATATTAGACGCTCAGAGCTCTGGAAGTCAGGTATATGTAGTACAAAGAGCGACAAAGTCCTCATAGGGAGGAGGTCAGATGGATGGGTCAAACAAATACATAACTTTCAACCAGCAGGCCGCTGATCGTGTCACGTGTGAAAGCAAGTTTGTCACTTATTTACGTTGATGTTAAGTTACGTAAAAACATACTTGTTTAAGCCAAACTACAATCTTACATTAACCTAACCAAGAAGTTTGTTTTAACTTAACAATGTGTTCAAAACTGCAGTACGTGGAGTGTCATAGTTTGATGCGTTGGGCTACCCGATGCATTAAAAAGTGACGCTTTGTTAGGGCTCTGGAAAGCTAACAGAAAGCATTCATGGGACACTAGAAATCCATGATGAGGTTGGGAAAAGATTTAGATTTAGAAATACAAAGCCTTGTAGAGGCAGTTGGGCGTTATCAGAGGTACAGTACTGTACAAAGACACGAAGGGACCCTAGAAAACCAACATGGGACAGTAGAAAGTCCCACGAAGAGAGTGGCAAGCTTTGTGAGGATAGTAGAAAGCTTCAGAAACCCTTCACATAGACACTGTAAGGAATGGTAAGGTTTAGGCAACTGAGTCGATGACATCGTAAGTACTTCCTGTAAACACTCACGGCGCAACTAGACAGCTGATTATAGGTCGGCTAGAGCAACTATTGGGAGAGCACAGTTCAATAACCCAGCTGTGGCTCTGTTTGAAATATAAAATCTGGTGGACAAAAAGTAATTTTTAAAGAATGAATGAATGGTTTATTTTGAAGTCTGGCCACTTACACGGCCTATCCATTATAGGATTATTCAGAAACATTTTAAATAAACACTTTCCTAGTGCGGACGCAAAACAAAGTATGTACATAAAGGGTATAAATATAAAATGTACAATTCAACACAAAAAACAGATAAATACAAGGAGGGTACGAACTAAAAATGTACATAAAACCCTTTCAGACCAAAATAAATGATGGTACAATTAATTCAAAATGTGGCCGCACGTGTTCTGACTAGAACAAAGAAGTTTGAACACAATACACATGTCCTTAGACTTTTGCACTGGCTCCCAGTCAAGGCCACAATTGATTTGAAGATTCTGCTCCTAGTTTATAAAGCTCTCAATGGCCTTGTACCTGAGTATATTAAAGACATGCTTGTTAGATACGAACCAGCAAGAACCCTCAGATCCACAGGCAGCGGTCTCTTAACCATCCCTCGCTGGAACTCGAGAGCAGGGGAGGCTGCTTTCTGTGTCTATGTCCCAGTGACATGGAACAGAGAGAGGCTTCCACACTGAACCCTTTTAAAAAACAGGCTAAAAACCCTGCTTTTTACAAAAGTCTATGAATAACTGAGTTTGTCGCTGTTCAATGTTAATCTTTAGTTTGTGTGTGTGTGTGTGTGTGTGTGTGTTCTATACATGTTTTGTATATATTTTACTCTGTTTAATTGAACAAAGTTGTATTTTATGTAGCTTTTGTACGAAGCACATTGTGTTACATTAACTTGTATGAAATCCATCCATCCATCCATCTTCGTCCGCTTATCCGGTATCCGGGGGAGCAGCTCCAGCATTGTATGAAATGTTCTATAGAAATACAGTTTGATTGATTGATTGACACAAGTAAAATAAACAGATTAGGCAGATACTGTAGGTATTCCAAATGAGGAGCAAGGGAGGACAAACTGGAGAGAGAGCAAGACACAATTAAAAACATATCTTTCCCCTACACTATATTACATTAGTCATGCTTAATAGTAAATATTCTATCAAAATTGGAGATGCTGGTGGCCGGTTAGCTCAGTTGGTAGAGCGGGCGCACATATGCAGAGGTTTGTTCCTCGTTTTCCTGCATGTCTTCCCCCTCTCTCTCCCCTTTCATATCTCAGCTTTCCTATCTAATAAAGGCAAAAATGCCCCCCCAAAAAAATTAACAAATTGGAGATGCTGACCCTGAGTTTATGTGGCATCAGGCTGTAAAGTGTGTTTGTTAAAAGTTGATCCCATAGTAAGGTTAGTTTCAACAGTGAGAGTTAACCAACGGTGGAAAAAATGTCTCAGTGACAGCAGAAAAGCTCTCTGCCGCTACATGGTATTATATTTTCTTCTTAATCTGTTGTTCAATTGTTTCCATTATGTTCACTTTTGTAAACTATTAATTGTTTTCTTTGTTGGATAACTTAAAAAAAGAAAGATATACAGCAAGTGGAAATGTCAGTTTTGTTTATTTTGAACATGTTTAAAAAAAAAAAAAAAACAGATGATAAGAAACAGATAAATAAGAACATGCACATTTCAGCACAATCTTACAAAATTGTAAATTATTCAAATAAGGATCCCTATGTTCAAAAAGGAGTAGGAAGAAGTGTAGTCTATTTTTTATACCTCAGTTACAAAACAATTTGATGTTTCACAATTTGTGGTGTCAATCGATTAAAATATGTAATCGCTATTAATGTCATGATTGTACATAGATAATTTGCAATTCATCGCAAATTAATCGCATGTTATCTGTAATCTGTTTCAAGTGTTTTATGACCAAGTGGTATCTGAGACTCAACAAACTCCCATGGTAACTCAGTTCACATCGGCAGTACATGCAAATAACTTTAGTCTTGGAGAGAACCATCTGGAAGGGCTTTGAAACTCAACTTGCCATTTAAAAGACCCTTTTCTTTATCCATTTCTTTATATACATACATACACACACACACACACACACACACACACACACACACACACACACACACTACCGGTCAAAAGTTTGCGGTCACTTAGAAATGTCCATTCCACTCCATTATAGACAGAATA
Source organism: Sander vitreus (assembly GCF_031162955.1). NCBI lineage: Eukaryota > Metazoa > Chordata > Actinopteri > Perciformes > Percidae > Sander > Sander vitreus. Next base: position 1,507,710 of record NC_135863.1, read on the forward strand.
CCAGCTGAGATTAGTCGCATTGTTTTTTCAAGCAGTTTTCAGATTACATTATGTGCTTACATAATTGCAAAAGGGTTCGCCAATGTTTTCTCGCCTTTTAAAATGATATCAGATTAGTAAACAGAATGTGCCGTTGCAACGTTGGATGAATGGTTGCTGATAATGGGCAATGTAGATATTGCATTAAAGATCAGCCACTTCTGTCTACAACAGTCGAGAACCCTTTTGCAATTATGTAAACACATAATGTAATCTGAAAACTGCTGCCCTGATTTAATCGTTTTGTTGCAAAAACAGTGTGAATATTTAATACACAAATCTCATTCTTCATATTTCAAGTCCTTCACAATAGGACACAACAAACAAGACATGTAAAAAGTATTAAATACATTAAAACAAAATAAATAAAAACACAAAACAAACAAACCCAACAAACAGATCAAACAACATAATAAATGCACTCAGATAACACTGTTGTCATAGTCCCTAACATTAATGTAAAAATTCATAAAATGAAATTCTCTATGAGATTGCCATACCTTCAAAAAGTCAGAGGTTCTGTCTTTACTCTTATAATAAATGCTGTCCATAACAAAGTAGCTTGAGAGTTCCACCAGTGGACTATTGCTGGGGGTTTGGAAGCCTTCCATTTTAAAGCTCTGCATTTCCTAGTTGCCATCAAAGCAAGATCTATGTACGTACTTTCATATTTATTCCACTTGTCAGAGATATTGGTTCCCAAAAGACATAAATGAGGTGAAAGGGGAACAGATACGTTTAAACACTGAGATATCAACTTGGTAATAAATTTCCTAAACAACGAAAGTTGTTCACATGACCAAAGCATATGAAAAAAAGTAGCAGCAGAGGAATGATATCTCACTGTTCATTTTATTTAATTTCTGGAGTAGAATAAACCCTATGAGTTTTCCTAAATAGTGCTAATTTAAGCCTTAAATTATAATAGCAATGTACCTGCAAATAAAAGACCAATCTTCTTGCTGTATTTCCATATTTCTTTATGCATTTCTGCTAGCCATCCACAACGTTACTGCTGCATCGCTTTCTGATTTCCCAAACTACGGATCGGCCCGAGGTCCAAATCACAGTGTCAAAATATTTGTGGCGTTAAAAGGAATATGCGTTGTCGGCAATATTGTGTTACTTTTGACAGCCCGAGAGCAAATAAATAAAATAAAAAAACACTTCAAATGCAAATTCACTAGTGTCTAAAACCCTCCACAGTCAGCTGTCCTTCCCCATGAATGAAGATGTGATGTAAGTGATGATGACAGAGATGGCTTGACAACTTTGCTCAACTCAATGCATTTTTTATGTAGACCCCTGTGTTGAATCTATACATGAAGGATCAGATTAATCTATCGTACATAAAGGTAAAGATTGGGTTAGGGAACCATAATTGCTGCTCATGTGAACGGACAAAAAGGCTGAAAGTGATTTGATGTATGCGATGTCATTTAAAGGGTGTCGGGGAGAGAGGCTGGACTCGCGCTGAGCAAAGACAATTAGGAGGGGGAAAATGAGAAGACGGTTAAACAAAGAGGGGATGAGATTAGCTTTAGCTGCTGCTGCTGCTGCTGTGAAGAGATAAAACAAAGAGTGGACGGACGGGAATTGTTCACTTGCACGTGCATGTGTGAAAATACCTCAGAATGTATGCGCGTCTTTAAATGGACATATTTACATTAACCTTGGTTTGTGCCATTCATTTTGGGAAGAAGAATCAAGACCCATTTTATAAAATGTGATAAATTACGACTTCACTAAACACCAGAGGAAATGTGTTTTGTATAATCAGGATAGAAGTAAAGATTAGCAGTTAACCATAGTCCTCAGAAATCCACCAGAGTTTAGAACGCCAACACAAAGAAAGAGGAAGATAATGGACATCCGGCCGAAAAGAGGGACATTCGGCGTGGAAGTGGAAGGTCTTGGCTATAGACTACTGAGTTGTTAAATCCTTTTTACTTCACTTTTGAGAAGCACAGCAGTGTTTCGTTGGCTTTAATAAAACCACCTTGAATGTGAGTCCATGTGTGCCACAAACTGGGGCTATGTGGGGATGGATATTTGTCTTTACGTGGGATAGAGGGATGTACCAGAATTTTTTCATGTATGTTAGTTAGTGTTGGGGAAGTTACTTTTAAAAAGTAGTGTTTGCTCGTTACTCGTTACTTCTTAAAAAAGTAATCCTTTACTTAGTTACCCCCTATGCAAAGTAACTTTTTACTTTACTCGTTACTTTTACATTACTTTTAAAAGCAGGCGTCTCTGGCAGAGACTGAAGTTAATTATACAAAAACTATCTTTGACCATAAAGCCAATCTCTGGTTTATCAGTGAAGTGTCTGAACTACACTGCAGGCTGGATTCTCTACTCACAGAGTGACAGCTGATTCATTATGAACAAGTCCAGCGCGGGTTGAATGCACATCAGCAGGTCATCGGCGTTACACGGTGTTAGTGTATACTATTTAATGTCTGTATCGACTTGTACCGGGGTCCGTGCATTGTTGTAGACACATGCAGCTTCTTTTCTGGAAATCCTTGCATGTCCGTGCAACCGACACAAGTCCACAGCGGTCTGCTACATGCATGTATGAGGCCATCACCACCACATCCATCTGTGAGGTTGTCAGCTTTGTGTCTGTCTGGCTCAGAGCGCCGTCCAACAAAAAGCCACAAAGCTTAAAACGCTCTCAAAAGTTAGCTTTGGCTGCTTCTTGCTTGCCATGATTACTCTGCTACCAGCCTCTGTCACGTCCCGTGTGGAGCTTGTGAGTGAGCAGCTGAGAAGGCAGTGTCGCTGTCAAATCTGTCCCTTGGAAAAGTAACATTGCGCCAAATTGAAAAAGGAACTACGTTTCGTTACCAAATTTTCAGTAGTAGCGTGTTACACTACTTTTTACCCGAAAAAGTAGTTACGTTATGTTTGTAACGCGTTACACCCAACACTGATGTTATTGTGCCACACTTCCTGGATTCGTACGATATAGTATGAAAATGTATGCACACATACCGAAGCGACAGTTGGTAGTTGTGTTTAGCCGCCATAGGTGACAGTGAGCCGGGTACAGGCACCATCAGATGGCAGCCCTTTCAGGGCCATTGGCAGTTGAGTTTAGCCGAGAAATCACGCGCCGGCGACAGTTAAGTTTACACACCAAAACGAGTAGTTAAGTTTAGTAAAAATATCGTGGTTTGGATTACAACACTGCCAATGAACGATCACTTCTTACCTCTACGCACAGTCTCGGTTCTGGAAGCATATTCCTGGATAGGGGTTGGACTCTTTTCTTCTCCGAAGTTGCCCAGGGTGTGAGGCACCGGGCAGGTGTGGGGATACTCACAAGTCCCCGGCTGAGCGCCGCTATGTTGCAGTTTACCCCGGTGGACGAGAGGGTCGCCTCCCTACGCCTGCGGGTTGTGGGGGGGAAAACTCAGAATATTGTTTGTGCATTTGCACAAAACAAGAGTTCGGAGTATTCTGCCTTCTTGGAGACCTTGAGTGGAGTCCTGCATGGGGCTCCAGTGGGGGACTCCATAGTTCTGCTGGGGGACTTCAACGCGCACGTGGGCAATGATGGAGACACATGGAAAGGCGTGATTGGGAGGAACGGCCTCCCTGTTGTTGGACTTCTGTGCTAGTCATGGATTGTCTATAACAAACACCATGTTCGAACATAGGGATGCTCATAAGTGTACTTGGTACCAGAGCACCCTAGGCCAAAGGTTTCTGGAAAACCGTTTGCCACCTCAGGAGGGGGAAGCGGAGAACCATCCAAGCTGTGTACAGTAAGGATGGGACGCTGTTGACCTCAACTGAGGAGGTAATAGGGGGGTGGAAAGAACACTTTGAGGCACTCCTAAATCTGACTAATACGCCCTCTATGGTAGAGGCAGAGCTGGAGGATGATGGGGGATTGTCGTGAATTTCCCTGGTGGAAGTTGCTGAGGTAGTTAAACAACTCCACAGTGGCAAAGCCCCAGGGATTGATGAGATCCGTCCAGAAATGCTTAAAGCTCTGGGTGTGGAGGGGTTGTCTTGGTTGACACGCCTCTTCAACATTGCGTGGAAGTCTGGGATGGTGCCTAAGGAGTGGCAGACCGGGGTGGTGGTTCCCCTTTTTCAAAAAGGGGGACCAGGGGTATCACACGTCTCAGCGTCCCCGGTAAAGTCTACTCCAAGGTGCTGGAAAAAAGGGTTCGGTCGATAGTCGAACCTCAGGTTGAAGAGGAACAATGCGGATTCCGTCCTGGTCGTGGAACAACGGACCAGAGCTTTACTCTTGCAAGGATCCTGGAGGGAGCCTGGGAGTATGCCCAACCGGTCTACATGTGTTCTGTGGATCTGGAGAAGGCGTATGACCAGAGATGAGCGGAGATACTGTGGGAGGTGCTGCAGGAGTATGGAGTGAGGGGGTCCCTTCTCAGGGCCATCCAATCTCGGTACGACCAAAGCGAGAGCTGTGTCCGGGTTCTCGGCAGTAAGTCGGACTCGTTTCAGGTGAGAGTTGGCCTCTGCCAGGGCTGCGCTTTGTCACCAATCCTGTTTGTAGTATTTGTGGACAGGATATCGAGGCGTAGTCGGGGTGGAGAGGGGTTGCAGTTCGGTGGGCTGGGGATCTCATCGCTGCATTTTGCAGATGATGTGGTCCTGATGGCATCATCAGCCTGTGACCTTCAGCACTCACTGGATCGGTTCGCAGCAGAGTGTGAAGCGGCTGGGATGAGGATCAGCACCTCTAAATCGGAGGCCATGGTTCTCAGCAGGAAACCGATGGAGTGCCTTCTCCAGGTAGGGAATGAGTCCTTACCCCAAGTGAAGGAGTTCAAGTACCTTGGGGTCTTGTTCGCGAGTGAGGGGACAATGGAGCGGGAGATTGGTTGGAGAATCGGCGCAGCGGGTGCGGTATTACATTCAATTTATCGCACCGTTGTGACGAAAAGAGAGCTGAGCCAGAATGCAAAGCTCTCAATCTACCGGTCAGTTTTCGTTCCTACCCTCACCTATGGTCATGAAGGCTGGGTCATGACCGAAAGAACAAGATCCAGGGTACAAGTGGCCGAAATGGGTTTCCTCAGGAGGGTGGCTGGCGTCTCCCTTAGAGATAGGGTGAGAAGCTCAGTCATCCGTGAGGAGCTTGGAGTAGAGCCGCTGCTCCTTCGCGTCGAAAGGAGCCATAGCGCCTCCCTAGGGAGGTGTTCCAGGCATGTCCAGCTGGGAGGAGGCCTCGGGGAAGACCCAGGACTAGGTGGAGGGATTATATCTCCAACCTTGTCTGGGAACGCCTCGGGATCCCCCAGTCGGAGCTGGTTAATGTGGCTCGGGAAAGGGAAGTTTGGGGTCCCCTGCTGGAGCTGCTACCCCCGCGACCCGATACCGGATAAGCGGACGAAGATGGATGGATGGATGGACCTACCTCCTCCCGATGCAGTCCACTGTGTTCTTACAGCAGCAGTCAATGTGGTGCATTCAGCAATAAATACCTGGAATACATACAAATTACTGTGCATTACTTTTCATAGCTATATGTACGAATGGTACATGAGAACAGCCTGTGGTGTGTGATCAGCTGGATTCTGCTCTCTTAGTCTCTGGACTGAACAGACTGTGGCCAGGAGCCACGTCCTCCAGTCTGTCTCTATTTGGCTCCTGCACGGGAGAGAACTGGAGCCTGTAACATTTAATTGAGCCCACCTTTCAGTGCTGGGACTTAATAAATGTAAAATATATAGCATCATAAAATATCCAGAAGCTTTATACGCCTGTTTTCTCCAGAAACTATCTGACCATCTATTTTTTATTTCTGCACAAACCACCTTCTGTTCCCCGACCCGCTACTTTAAAAGAGTGTTAAAAATAGTAGGAGTTGTTGGCAATAATCACCGGGGAGTTTTCTCTGGTGCCACATGGAGGGTTGACAGGCAGAGCAGTTAGAGTACATTTTAACACATTTTAATAACAAATTCTAGAGCTAGCCAGTTAGAAATGTAACTCTCCCTATGTCCGTGTATATTAATTCTATGATTATGGTGGCGATATTTGTCACAATGTGCCAAATGAATCTTTAAAAAGCATTTTTTATCAGCTTTTTAAACCAATTTTCATTTGAAAGTTTCAAGGTCTACAGTTCAATGACCAAAACCACCAAGATCTTAAAAGTGTAACGTAAAAATGTGGCTTTAATCTGCAAAAAAAAATTATTTAGAGGATATGACGCCATCGATGTAACGGACCATACCGTTGGGCTGGTTTTGATTGCCCATTTCGCTGGTTTTGTCATACAGACCTGGCAACCCTGGTAACACTTGTGCTTAATATTTTTGGTACCCCTAAAATCGCATGTGACCCCAGCCTGGCCCCTCTATTTAAAATGGTCTAGAACCGCCACTGGTAGGTACACAACTCATATAGAACAATCAGTATCAGTATCAGTAATCAGTATGGAAATAAGTATTATATTTAAATTCTGGGGTTCTTTGTTCACTAATCAGTATATATTTCAAAAGTGTACATGTTGACTGATGAATGTAAAACTAAAATATTTAATAAGATCCATTAACCTGTCGGTTCATTTAAAAGTCTGTCCATAAAAACACTTTCTCACCGCTTTGTGCTGCTCTGTTTCAGCTGTGAAAGTCTGGGGATTAAGTCATGGTGTTTGTGTCTTTGTTAGCATGTGCCTCCACACCTATCAGATGTCCCTGGGTGATGATGTCATGCTGGTGTCTCCACAAGCTCTATTGATCGGTTTGTCATCTCTGCAAATGCATTTGAGTGGAATCGAACAATCCGGCTTTAGTGGAGGCTAATTGCTTGTCCCAGCTGCTGTTAAGAATCCGATACAACCATTGTGTTTGTGTAGAAGGGAGAAAGATCTAAGACCTTGAGAGACAAAGAGCTGGATTGATCATACCAGCCTGTCTGGGATAATGTCATCTGTGTCGACTGGCACTCAGGAACTCGTCACGAGGGTCACATCCATCACTCATGCTGCACCAGCGAACTAATGGGGTCAGCTTCCATTCAGCCTGTTCTCATAAACCATTCGTTCAAAAAGCTAGGAAAAGTTAAGCACTGTAATTCGTAAATATTCCATGTGTCACATTGTGTTTTTTTGCTGTATGCACCACATTGACGGCCGATATAGGGAGGTGGTCAAGGAGGATGGGTGGGCTATAAAACACAGGACTTTCAAGCCAGGGAGCAGAGTTCGCTTTCCAGGGGGAACTAAAGAGTTTCACCCAGGAAATGCGTGTTCCTTGGGAGTGTTTTAATCCAAACAACGATCTTTTTCCTAATGTTAACTAGTCGTTTTGGTGCCTAGTCTTAACTTTCGTCGTGGCAAAATATGTTGTTGACTAAATTCAACCGAAACGAGTCTGTAGCCAGCGTCGCGAAGCTCTGTAGTGGCTTAAACAACTAGCAACTTCAACTGCCGCTCTGCGTCATGGAGCACATAGCATCACGTGACCACCCGGCGCCACTTGACCAGCCGGCGGTCACCAAATTTCGTTGAAATATTGTACTTTTTACTCTGCTACATTAATCTAACAGATTTAGTTACTAGTTACTTTACAAATTAAGATTTTTCCACACAAAACACATGTAGCTAATAAAATACAATGTTTAATTATAAATTAAACTTCCGCAACAATATATAGGCTTACAAGTACAGCTGAAATGATTAGACCATTAAACACTTACAGTAGTTGATTGACACAACTGTTTGGATCGTTTCCTGATTCTAAAATGTGAGGATTTTTTTGCATTGAGTACTTTTACTTTTAATACTTTAAGTACATTTTCCTCATGATACTCGCATACCTTTACTTAAGTTACATTTACAATGCAGGACTTTTACTTTTAACAGAGTATTTTTACAGTGTGGTATTGGTAATTTTACCTGAATACTTCTTCCAAGAGTGGGAAAGGGAGCCCTGTATCAGCGGCACTTTTCAGGAGTTGGTGTCACCCTGGATCATAGCCAGAAATGCTTTGTGACCGAGGTCGAGCTGCGATTTGGGAATGGTTGGCTGTAAATGAGGCGTGATGTGCACAGGGATCTGGCTGCTGTGTGGGTTCTGATTGTGAGAAAGTGAGAAAACAGAAGTCAGAGAACAGCTGACAGCCGGCTAACGTCAACATTCACACAGAGGGTTTGCAGCCCCCGGGGCGACCAGCTGGGCTGCTGCCGAGTGAACTCTGATGTGCCATGAGATCTAAACAAAAATTAAAGTCAAACACAATAACGTTCATTAAAATTCACTTAATGGGGTAATAAAATGTTTCGTTCAGTGCAAGCAGTTTGAGCCAAGCATAACACCCCGTAAAGTTTTTTCTCTTCTGTGATCAAGTCTCTGTGGGACATTTTCAAGCAAACAGTAATTTGGTGTGCCTTGAAATGTTTATTGTGCAACCAAAGTGGGCCGCAGGCCAGCAAAAACACCCCAAGCTGCTCCAGTAAAGAAGCAAAGACACCCTGAGGGGCAAAAAAGGGAACCCCAACCCTCCATTGTAAATTGGATATTTCTTACCAAATTACACCTTGGTAATAAATTGCAGAAATTAAAAAATACTAGAAACCCTGGATGTATGTTTGCATGTATTCCACATATTTATTACTGTATGCAGCATATTGACCGATGCTGTATAAGAGCACATAGACTCACAAAGGAAGGAGGTTGAGGTGGATGTTTGGGTCCTAAAACACAGCGGCTTTCAAGCGGGGGAGCGCAGTTTGTGTCCCTAAAGAAGTTAAGTGGAAAACACAAGACTTTTACCAAGGAAATAAGTGCTTGTGTCCCGGGAGTACTACTTAAGGGGACTGTTGTTTCAACCCAAACCACAACCTTTTTTACATCTTAACTAGTCGTTTTGGTGCCTAAACCTAACTGTCGTGTCCGCAGGACAGTCATAAACAGTTGGCTTAACTTAACAGGAACCAACCGCTAAAACGACCATCACCTCTCGGTGCTCTGGACCCGGCTCACAGTAACCTTTTCTCCGCCAAATTTAACTGTAAAGACTGCGAAACCTAACTGTCATGTGACTGGCCGGCGGTCGCCATAATTTCATAGGATATCATACGAAATGTTGTGCATAGCATTGTTTTTCCTAGGTTTGTGAATCGCTTAGGTGCACTTAATTGGCGGGGGGGTTAATAGGTCGTTTCTCAAACAAAATGTAAGTTTTTTAAATAAAAGAAATATTCAATTTCACATCATTTTAGACCATTATTATTACAATATCTGTGTCTGAAACTTTGGAAAAGCTAGAGCAGATAATAAATAAATAACACTCAAAAAGCTTAAAGACAAAACTTGCTAAAGAAGTCCACTGGGTACCAACTACGGTACAATCATTAGATCTGAGAAAAGTTATTTAGTTACATATGTTTTTGTACAAAACCATACGAACCCGTTCATGAGAATGTGTTGTTTTGTTGAAAGCATGGATTTGTAAAGAACTTAACAAATTCCATAAGTATGTAGATTTTTCACTTTTTCCCTTCCCTCCTGTCATGTGCCAGTATCTATGGTGCTGAATAATAAAATAAGGGTGGAGAGCTGTACACGTCTCCCAGCATTAGCTGGACTCAGAGTCACAGTGAACAGACACTATCCGGAGCCACTCGCACGCACTCGGTGAACGCCCTGCTGGCCCAACTGTAGCGTGACTGCAGTCAGAGTTCAGGAGTTGAGCAGCTGTGGCAGCACGTTAATGAGAGTGAGTCAGAGCTGCAGGAGGACGTAGGCTGGGCGCAGGGCAACCTCGCCACTCTACAGCCATTAGTACAGCTGTGGAGATCGTAACAAGTCACCAGAGCCACATAATGAACATTCAACATGGTTTATAGCCGCTCAAAGAGCACTTTGTTCTGGCCTTTCATGGAGAGAAATATGCTGTAGTGAAGATGCAGAAACAGGTCATGAGATGGAAAAGTTTGGTGTTCATGACGAAACATATTTGGCGTTAAAACAATCACTGTAGACATGCAGCATATTAGCAGTGGCATTTTAAAGCAAAACACATTGTTGGTCTTGGAAACGTAAACAGTGACTGTTCAGGAAAACAATCTTTCAGAAGTATTTTCAGCAAATTAAACTCAAGAACGCAGATACTACATTTCAGCATTTATATAGTCTGTCTAGTCATGCATATTGTGTTATTTCTGATCTACATCACTACCTAGACCACAATTTGCACTAACTGTTTTTGTTTTACTCTTTACTACATCTCCGCACTGTTATACACTGTCTATTCATGTATATGGTTTATTACCATATCACTTTCGCATATCCTTCGCCATACTTATACCTCACTTTGCACCGGCTTTGTAATGCCTACCTAATCTGCACTTTATGTAGCCCATTGTATTCTGTATTCTTGTATTGTATTGAATGTGAAACTGTATGTTGTCTTGCACGCTTATGCTTTTCTTGGCCAGGTCGCTGTTGAATCCAGGAATATTCATACAGAAATGATGACAAAAATAAAGTAGCGATTGATTGATTGATTGATTGATTGATTGATTGATTGATTGAAAAATAAAGTGGTTTTTGAACATTTAAGCATGTATGTTCTAGTAGAAACCCAAACGTAAACATGAACCTGAAAATGAGCATGATATGGGACCTTTAAATGATTTAAGTTTTCATGAGATAAAATAAATCTGCACTGGGCTTTTTTAAACAATGTACATGTAATATTGCATAGTTTGTATTCATTTGAATAAAGACTGCAGCATCAACATTTTCCTTATTAAGTTTTCATGTTTAATGGATTTAATGTATCGGTTGTTCGGAAAAGGTTGTTAAACATGAGCATGAATGTTTCTTCAGTTCCATTAATTCGGTTATTTTCATAAGACCAATACTATTGGATAATAAAAGCCGACTGTAATGGAAGCAGATTTTATTTTGATTTGTGTTGAACTTGCAGAACAGCTGGCGTGCCTCTCCCTTTGTCATGTGTTAGTCAAATCCATTGATTCTATTCATCAGCTCCCTCTAATAACCACGCAGGGGAACAATCCTCCGAATGTAATGAGTCATTTACAACTGACCTTTTCCCCCTGACGGCCGCAGATCTTACAAATTGTTCAATTCTTCATGATATAAGCTGATGTGTCAGAACACAGAAATGTGCAGCAGCAGCAAATATCCGTCATAATAAAATGGGTTTCAAAAGTCAATTGGTCATTTTACATATGCAAATTACACGTTACATTCATATATTGTAACCAAAGTAATAACACATATTCACTGCTGCAGCTGCAGAGCACATCTGTTTAGTTCAGCTGTGACATTTACATTAATATTGAATGTTGGAGTCCAGTCAGTCCTTTTCTCTGAATTAATAACACTGCTGTTCTGACCCTCTGAGGCACCTTTTAGATGTGCATTGCAGTCAGTGGTTTCTATAGACATCTGACAGATAGTACACTAAGTATTGCATTTTGATGCCGTGGAAATTAACTCTTTGAGTGATCAGGGTTCAATAAAGGTCACACACGTCACAATGTGTCCCTTATTATTATTATTTTTAACATCCAAATCATCGATTTTGCATGCAGCTTGTAACGGGCCATATTTCCGTTTGTTGTTGTTGGCTTTAACTAACGCTTCACAACGTTCACTATGTGTTTAAAACTGCGAAGGTTACGTTAAATAGAAAGGAAAATTAAGAACAGCTAATAACTTTACAACAAATGTTAACCCCCCCAAACACACACACGCACCATGTGTTTGAGTGGTGCTAAAATCCCAATTAAGCTGTCTCAGCAACTCCCCACCCACCGTGCTCAGACACGTGCACACACACACACACACCGCCAAAGGACACATCAATATTAGATCGACACACACACACACACACACACACACACACACACAGACACACAGCCATATTAGAAACATGGAGCCCTGAGGTGATAGAATTGAGTGGGCACAAACTCTAACACCATTAATACATTAATTGTTACCAATATCATCTCCTTGGGCAAATACTAGATGTGTGTGTGTGTGTGTGTGTGTGTGTGTGTGTGTGTGTGTGTGTGTGTGTGTGTGTGTGTGTGTGTGTGTGTGTGTGTGTGTGTGTGTGTGTGTGTGTGTGTGTGTGTGTGTGTGTGTGTGTGTCTGTGTGTGTGTATGTGTGTGTGTGTGTGTGTGTCTGTGTCTGTGTCTGTGTGTGTGTATGTGTGTGTGTGTGTGTGTGTGTGTGTGTGTGTGTGTGTGTGTGTGTGTGTGTGTGTGTGTGTGTGTGTATGATGAGGTCAGGATCACACCAATCAAGCCTCTAACGACCCAGTAGGTTAATTAAGACTCTAACAGCTAACTGCCCTGCAGGAACACACACCCACACCAACACCCACACCCACACACACATCCACAGTTAAATACAGTACCGCATTACATTGAGATGTGACTCTGCTGAGACCGGCCTGAAACAAAAATTAGATGGATGTAAGACATATAGGCTAAGTGATAATGCAAAGCTAAGTGTTTTATTTTAAAAATAACCAAGTCCATGAAGGTAAACTCATTTGTACAAAGTGCATTTATTCAAGGATTATACTTTTTCTGAAACACATGTAGGCTTATTTACTTTCTGTCTGAGAGTGAAGAGAAGATCAATCTCACGTGTATGAGTTCAGTAAGGAGATGGACTGTGGACGTGGTTAGCCTAGCTTAGCATAAAGACTGGACGCATGGGAAACTGTTAGCCTGGCTAACGTGATACGACGTGAATGTAAATATACCCAGACTATTCTCACACCCTGAATCTTGTTCGTTTGTTTGCTAACACGTACATATACAGAAATGTAATACCAACAATTTGTGTTTAAAAAAAAAATATTGTACTGGCATCATAGTCTAGCTTCAAGAAGAAGAAGACTAAGTTGAAATCAAATTAAGAGAAAATAATGCGCTTGCGACTTACTTACAAAGATACATAACAGCTACAAGTGTATGCACTATACTATATATATATTATACTTTATCGACAGGAATAGATAGGTCAAACAGCAAACAGCCACAAATAGTCTGGAAACAAAGCACCAGGCTGTCTTTGAGATTTCACATGAACAACGGTTAAAGTCACGGCTGAACTGGGACAAAAAAATCAGCCGTGGCATTTTGGGCCCAGGTGGCCCACACCCACCGTGATTGGTCAGACACATTCCCTGCAGACGGTCCTCTTAAAATGTGCGTGCATTCTATGATATGAGTCGCCTAGTGTTCTGCGTTCATGGATCCTTCAAGAGGGGTCTTAAGACTTATCTGTTGATCTTACACTTAAATAATTAATTAATCCTTAGTTATGATTTGTGTATTTATGGTATTTGTTATTATTATTGTTATTTGATATTGTATTGCCATTATTGATGGTATTACTATTTTGCTTAATATTGGCTTAGCAACTTTTAAAAACAGTTTACTGTTCATTTTAACTATTGTAAGATTCATATTTTGTCGCTTTGGACAAATGTTTCTGCTAAATACAATAACCATAACCATAACCCTTGCAAAATCTACAACAAAGCTGAGAGTAGTATATGCCCTGGAAGAAAGCACCAATACAAGAGAAGCTAATTAACCAATTCAAGGAACACTTACAGTTAGGTTACCTGACAGCCACACACACACACACACACACACACACACACACACACACACACACACACACACACACAACCTTCCTGAGAGTCCCTGTTAATTGTTAATTTTCCTACTCCTTACCACGTCGTCAACTACTCTCTCTTCCATCTTTTCCTCTCTCGCTCCCATGGCCCTGTCATGGTCACTCTCCTCCTCCTCGGCAGGCGTCCTCCCTGTCATGATGTTGTTTCTGCTTCTCTGTATAGCCAGCCACCTCTCCTCCTTCCTCTACTTCAGGTAAAGCTGATGTTGAATCAGCTACTACAGCCCCAAACACGGCCGGCGTGGCACAACAAAAAAAAAGAAAGAAAAGGCCTATAAATTATATTGACGATTCGGCCCAAAAGTGCATCGGCCCACCGGGAAAATGCCCGGTATGCCAGATGGCCAGTCCAGCCCTGGTTAAAGTTACTCAGGCTACCGAAGAATACCATAATTCCTCCGTTCAATTAGACCTAAGCGACGCACTCCAAGCTTAGACCTTAACAAACAACCATGTATATGGGCTCTTCCAGTCTCGCCACTGCTGGCTGTTCCAATTTAACGGGAGAGAGGAGCAAGAGGGGTTAGGATCTTGACCGGCCTCTGGCGAGCTGTTACCACCACCATCTTCAGCCAGAGAGGACATTATTTCTTCAGCTTCTTCTGCGTTGTCATACCGGCGGGAGGTGTGCTAACAGGGCTAGCAGCAGCAGGTGAATCATTCTATTAACGTCATCCCTACACAATTTCTTAGTAAAACCAAAATTAATTAAACTGTCTTGTTTTCTTTTTGCCATAGCTATATGATGCTTACTACAGAATGGATTTCAGGGACTTGGCGCGCCGATTAATGGCCTCCAGTGTTTATATTTTTTCTACGAATCTTTGAGTTAACATGTACTACGCATAAGTTGAATTTTCACCGCAGTGCCGCCACGCCTTGATGTTTATGACAAGAATAGCATGTATAGTTATCTTTATTGAAGTGAATTAGGTTTAAATCGCTGACATGCATGACTGAAAGATATTTTTGCAATTTTACACATAATAATCCACGATGATCACATTACACAAAACTGAAATTGCACGTCAAAATGACACATTGTCAATATTTTTAGAGACCCCCCAAAATTTCACAAATAACGTTTTCAGGGGAGATCATGTCTTATTAAGGGGAGCCGAGCTCCCCCTAGCTCCCCCACAGTTCACACCCTGACTGTCGCTCATGTCCTGGCAGCTCCTGCGGTGATGTGGCCCATCTGTCTGAGGCGGCACTCACTTACTAAAACCAAGGTGTTCCTGGTTTAAAGAATTCCCTCAGGTCCCTACTACCCATTTATCTTCGCAGTAATCAAATTAGAGGAGCGGTGCCATGTGTCTGTCAGGAACACACTGTCTTTAATTGTTTCAATCTCCAAGTGGGAAGAAGTGAGAGAGAAAGGTTAATTGGACCATAAGTTACTGCCAGGGAAGTAGAAGTGGAGAAAAAGTAGGAGTAAGGAAGAGGAGAGTTAGAGTGAGCGATGGGGTGAAGGTTCAGTTTCTTGATGGATGGAAAACAGATCCCTGAATTAATATATGTGGACGCAAGGAACACTATGGACACTGAAGTCATGTTCTCAGTATTTTTCTGCAAATTTGGCGGTTGCAGTTACAATTACAGACAAAATAATATAAAAATGTAAATGCATTTTTGTTAAGTCTGATCATGTTTATGCTACAAACAAGTTAAACTAAAATAAAATGAAGGTAATTGAAACATTATCTAGACCATGAACCTTACAGTTAAATGAATAAATATGTTATTGAAAACAAAATACTTGTAGATTGTTGGCTAAATGTTCTTTGTCCAGCTGAAACTCCAAAATGTTAAACCTCTCTTTTATTCCATTCTTTTAGTGTAATGTTGGTTTGCAACAGTGAAATAGTTCATCATCACCACCATGTGGTAAAAAGTCTGGTTGGATGGATATAACTTTTATTACAAACATGGTTTAGCTTGATTTCTACCTCCTCCAGTGTTTTAGCGTTGCTGCTTTGGTCTTTTTTT
Organism: Sander vitreus; assembly: GCF_031162955.1. Classification (NCBI taxonomy): domain Eukaryota; kingdom Metazoa; phylum Chordata; class Actinopteri; order Perciformes; family Percidae; genus Sander; species Sander vitreus. The sequence goes on from NC_135863.1 coordinate 1,523,430, forward strand.
AAACAACTATTTAAACATAGAAACAGAAATATAAATGATCGTCTATTCTGAAACACAACACATGTAAAAAATGATTTTCTTTAAGGACACATGGATGTACAGTTCAGTTTAGATCCAACTGTCCAAGGACACATTATTTTGCAATGAGGCAGCATAAAGCTTATAAAAAGATAATATGGATGAGGTAAAGGCCGGTATGATGTATTTATATATAATGAGTATTTAGTGTTTATTGCACATGTAAGGAATGAAAATGGCACAAGATCAAGTCAAAATGAGAAGATATTAAAGTTTGATTTTAATGTGATAAAAAATATGCCGATAGTGTTTTTCCATGAGTATTTATTTTAATTATTCCTTTTCATCTTTTGTTTTTCGACAAAAATGGGCTTGTATAGTTTTTAATCAGGGAGACATGATCTGAGGGAGTAAAGACATCAAAAGACAATAAAGAGGAAGTAGTTCTTCGGAGCATTGATGAAAAATAGGTACAGTACAGCAGGAGGTATGGAGAGAGTGGGGTTCTTTTGAGTAATGTGATGTGGCGTGGTCCCCCGAGTCTCCTGGGTGGAGGAGTGAGAGATTAAGTGTCGAGCCAACCCCCCCCCAACCCACCACCACCAACCAAACCTTTCTCCTTCCTGACTCCATCTGTCAGACACCACGGAGATGTCCACAGGCCTAACAGCAGGATGTCCACACACACCTGCATCTAAACAAACACACAAACATGTTCTACTGTCTTTGTGAGGTCATTATATACAGTTGTGTTCAGAATAATACCAGTGTGTTTAAAAAAGTAAATAATGCTGAAGAATTGCTTTTAATTCCATAATATCAATGCATTGGGAACACTGCACATTCAATTCCAAATCAAAACATGACCAAAATTGATCAAGTTTGTGTTATACCTTTACAGAAAGTGAAGAAAAAGGAATATTAGGCTGTTCCAAAAAAATAACAGTATTTGCATTTTTCTTTATAAACTCAAACATTTACTGTATAAACTGAAAAATGGGCTTGCTTCACTTTGAATCACTGCACTAATATTTAGGTGCATAACCATTATTTCTGAGAACTGCTTCACATCTGTGTTGCATGGAGTCGACCAACTTCTGGTACCTGTGAACAGGTATTCCAGCCCAGGACGATTGAACTACATTCCACAATTCCTCTGCATTACTGGGTTTTGCCTCAGAAACAGCATTTTTGATGTCACCCCACAAGTTTTCTATGGGATTGAGGTCTGGGGATTGGGCTGGCCACTCAACATACTCACATAACATCCATCTTGTTCATCTGGAACCAAGACTTTGCTCGCTTACTGGTGTGTTTTGGGTCATTGTCTTGTTGAAAGACCCATTTCAAAGGCATTTCCTCTTCAGCATAAGGCAACATGACCTCTTCAAGTATTTTGATGTATTGAAACTGATCCATGGTCCCTGGTAAGTGATAAATAGGCCCAACACCACAGTATGAGAAACATCCCCATAACATGATTTTTGCACCACCATGCTTTACTGTCTTGAATTCAGTGCATGGGGGTCGTCGGACAAACTGTCTGCGGCCCCTAGACCCAAAAAGAACAATTTTCCTGGAGCTGATCATTGGTTGAGCCTTTGCCATTTTGGCTATTCTTCGATAAATTTCGAATGGTAGTTGACAGTTTTTTCCCACGTCGTTCAGGCTTTGGATGTCATTTCAAGGCATTTGAAATCATTTTGGCTGCTCCTCTCCAATCAACTTTTTAATCAAAGTCCGCTGTTCCTCAGAGCAATGTCTGGAACGACTCATTTTGCTGAGTATTTCAGTGTGAAATGCATTATAACCAACATGCACAACATTTGCTTCCTTCCTTCCTTAAATATGGGCCATAATTGACACCTGTTTCTTCACAGAATCAATCACCTCACTAATTGAACACAACACTACTATTATTTTGAACATGCCCTTTTCAATTACAGATTCAATTACACAGAATGAGCAGCATGCATGTCATGACTGTTGGGTCTGTTGGTTTTCTATGACTGTACAACATTTACTAGTAAATTATTTGCCATGTACAAATATCACTTCTACCAAAGAATTTGATTTATGAGGTTAGTGATGTTGGACTGCTATTATTTTGAACACAACTGTACATATGGAAGAGTCCACGTTTGATTTAGACTATGGCCACAATGTCATCCTTCACTTATTATCATAAGTACTCTATCATGTACGGGATAATGTACAGCGAGCCGATCATTATTGCGAATATGAGTCAGGGTCCTGCATATGTATTTAATTATTGTTTTCAGAAGTCATGTATATTAAACTGCTGGTAGAAACGGTAGTGATTGAGACTATCAGCCTTTAACTGACTAACCTTATCAAACACACAAACGCAGCAAACACACTTTCACTCTCATACTAAAAATCATGGTATGAGAAACAGTAAGCGTATGTGGACCAGAGGCACGTTCTTATAGGTTTGTAGAACTTTTATTGTGTCCGAACCCCAAGAACTTGGAGCGATCATAGTTCTCTAGAACACTGTTTAAAAACTAGGTCTAGTTTAGAGTAGGTCCCCCCTACTAGCACAAGAGGAACCTTGAGTGACATAAGTGTACGGTGAACACTGGTTGAACACATGAGCACAGACAGCCGGCATTTCTAAAACCAATTAGTCATGTCAGACAGACAAATGGTAGATAGATTGTGTTTCTATTGCTTTTCTAGTCCTCAAAGAGCTTAACAATACAGGCACCATTCAACCCATTCACATAAACATATTCATATGCCGATGGCCAAGGCTGCCATTCAAGGTGCCACCTGCCTGCTCATCAGAGAAACATTCACGTACATTCACAGCTTGGGTTCAGTACTCTTGATAATGTTATTGATTGGATGGTTGGCTGCTCTATTGATTTTGTCTGTAGTTTTATGGTAGTTTGTAATTATGGTGGATCAGCAGGGCTGTGATTTCAATTTTCCCCACAGGAACAGTAAAGTATCTCACCATATCACCCTGTCTACATATTAGTGCTGTCAAACGATTAAGCATTAAGCATCCATTCTAAATGTCCCTTGATTTCTTTTTGTCCCATTATTTTTTCTCATTTTAATGCTCTTATCAAGATGGAAAAGTGGATCGGCCTGGCTTTGACGAGGGGGCGGAGAATTGGCATCCGCTGTGTGCTTGGCCATCAAGTGGTATTTCAGACTGGACGTGCTGCGATGATAGCTCAGTTCACAACGACAAAACACACAGATCACTTTGGTCTTGTCAATGGAACCATTTGGCAACTTTTTAAAAGTTTCCATTTGTGTTGTAGTTTTTCTAACGTTATTAATTGTTGCAACAGCATGTGAAAAAACTACAAAGTTTGCTAGGCCAAAAAAGAACATTAATCTCGCGATAAAAAATTTACGCCGTTAAAATGGGTTTGCTTTAACACCGTTAATAACGCGTTTAACTGACAGAACTACTATATATATTTCATCATATTGTTTTTGATTCACAGGACTTACTTAAAATATAATGTTAGCTAAGGACTGATGTAGAACACTGATTAAAACTGTAATCAGGAACCATCTGTCATCTGTGTGTGAGCACAATGCGTTTTCATGACATTCTGGGGACTTACCTGCCAGAATTTTTTAAGAAGAGGTCCCCACAAGGTTAATCTTTTTGTGTTAAGGCATGCAGTGGTTATAGTTTAGGTTAGGCATACAATTAGAAAAAAAAGATGATTGCTTTTTAGCAGTCTTAAGGTCCCAGTGAAACGGAAATTTATTTAGCTTCTATGCTATGACGTACCAGCAAACGAAGCCACATGTCATGTTTGGATTTAACAGAAAAAAACATGATTGATTTTTTTTAGAGCAGCATCTAGAGGCCAGCAGGTGGTATAGCTGCTGATGGCATTTCATCATGGCTGCTTCAGTCAGACACACACACACACACACACACACACACACACACACACATCATTTCCTAAATTAAAACAAGGTCACGCCCCCCCACAGCCCTCAAGCCAAGGTGAAGGCTCAATCATTTTCACCTCAACACACCAATTTCCTTTTTTCCCCTCAGAGGGAATTTCATTTCTCTTCTATATATCTTCCTTTATTTCTTTCCACCTCTCCTTTTCTATTAACTTTCATTCTTCAACCCCCACCCCCCACCCCCCCCTTCTATGACACAAATGTTGAAAACGGATAGTGCAGGCTGATTGTCAATATCACAGTGTTGTCTGTCTATTTGTACACCTCTGGCAAGAATCTGAATGATCAGTAGGTTTTCCGGTTGGGGAATCGACACTACCTAGCCGTTGTTGATTTACAGTTGTTTAGAGTATTCACCTGCACACAAGAACAAACACACACACACAAGCACAGAGACCCGGAGGATAGCAGCATGTATCCTGTTGGACTGTCAGTCAGAAGCCAATAACGATCAGAGTGCTTTGAGAATATGACTCCATGAAATTGCTGTGCAAATAATCTGTGGCCCGGCCATCTGCTGCTCAGTGCAATATTGGCTGATGGATGCTTAGAGCCAGGATTTGAGCACAAGGTGAAGCCACATTTCGGAAAAACATAGGAGCAGAGTATTATTTTATCACAGTCCTTTGTTCCCTATCACCCGTGTTATTCATGCAGGTTACCGATCAAACTCCCTGCTCCCGAACACAGCAGCTAATCACTGTCTTTATCCTCTAATTTAAAAAATGCAGTCTATTGTTTCTCCCTACCAATCCATAGAACAGAATATATAAGGGAGACAAAAGTTAACAATTTGTAATTCCACAATTGTAATGGATTTCAAATAATGGTTTGCCTCTGGAACCAGTTAAAATCGTGGAATGTGCAACTCGGAGGGTATAATCTTGGACATTGGACACTTGCCAACGAACTGCTATAGTTCTAGCCAACTAAGTACAACACACACGTGGCTTAGTAATGTCACAAAACCGAAATATATACACACACTCTTCGTGTTCCGTTGTGGGTTAATTGCCATTGGGTAATCAATTCATGTTAAGCATTTGAGCTCAACACAAAACAAAGCGTTAAGACTAGTTTGATACTTAAAAGCAAAGCTGGGGAAACACACGCACGCACGCACGCACGCACGCACACACCAACACACACACACACACACAATGGGATAAGACACACTCTCCTGTGAGCCGAAGAAGATGTAGTGTTGAAATAAAATATTACCACATGTCATTGCTGCATTAAAACACACACACACACACACACACACACACACACACACACACACACACACACACACACACACACACACACACACACACACACACACACACACACACACAGTAGGAATGGGCTCTGTCAGAATGTACAATCTATTCTGCAGTGGTGGCCTGAGGCGAGGCCGTTAAGGAGACAAATGGAGGGAAATAGAGTCTCAACAGCCGCTGCTCTGCCTTCGTCCTTACACTCACACTCTTAATCACACACACACACACACACACACACAGACACACACACACACACACACACATACACACACACACACACACACACACACACACACACACACACACACACACACACACAGGTCCCATGCGTCCAACAGCCTCTGGTCATCCTGCAGAGCCATCACACTCTGGTTCATGTGAACTGCCACAAATTAACCAGTAGCCTCTTAACCTTTCCAGTGCACATCATGGCTGCCTCCAGCTCCCCTGCACTACGTCCCTTCTGCAGGGTACTTTGGACTGGCTAGTGGGCTTTCACATCGACAATAACACAGTAAAGTATATGAAAGAAAAATAGAATGTGCAGTAATACACAGTACAAGTAAGTAAATATGTCTAGTAGTGCATCTACTCTGAAGAACCTGGCTACTGTACCATGCCTAGGCTACTTTTGTAATATATGTAATGCAATCAGTGTGTTTAAGCAAAAGGATTTCAAGAGTTTCACTGCCATCCTGAAGAAAGAGACAAATGGCTGAGTAATCAGCATTTGAAATCCTAAGTAAAGCCAAGAGACAGAAGAAAAGATGCACTTGAAAAATACTGCAGTTAAACTAAACTATACTCATTCTATGTTAAGTGAGGTGGATGGGTTAGCAGTAGTTGTGTCACAGTTATGTTCTTTGCAGAGACTCTCCTGAGACTCTCCTCCCCCCGAAAAACGCTCTCATAGGTTGTTTGTTTAAGCAGCAATTACGTCTCATATTTACGTTTATAATGGCGGGCCCACTAGTGGCGGTAGTAGTTAAGACGGGAGCAAAACATAAAGTAATGTGACAAATATAAGAGTGCCAAGTTCAGTGTAAGGAGGCAGGTTGAGGGGATGAATGGGTTAAACAAACATAGGACTTTCACCCAGGAGACCGTGGTTCATGTAACGTAAACTGAAAGTTATTTTTTTACTTTCCGGAACACATTCTGCGTCACGTGCATAACCGGAAGTGAAGTAACGTCTGATTTGAACCTGAACCACAATTGTGGTTTTTGTGCCTAAACATAGTCTATTACCTTAATGTTCCACTTCCGATATTGCTCCGGTGCACCGGACACATGTATTTTCGCCGATGTCTGTTACCTTCCGCTTTCTTTGTGTTGGAATGTTAAAGGGGTGATAGAATGCAAAACCGAGTTTACCTTGTCATAGTTGAATTATGACGTATTATATTATTATTATGAGTTCGTGGGTAAAATAGGCATACATAGAACCTCAAAGTCTCATTGACATCCTTTTCCTATGCAAATCTCACAATTCGAAACTGCTGCTGAAAATGGGCGAATCTCAACAAAGCTAACAGTTGACGTCAACTCGGTGGCTGTACCTTATTTGGCTCTAGTCTCTACCTTTGTCACGACCCAAAATGTACATACAACACTGACCTGAGATCAGCTAGTCTTCTTAATCTAGGTCGCGCAGATCTCAGATATTTTATACATTGTTGGTCTGCTATTTCATTACTAAATTCACTTCTGAGACTTTTTTATGCAAGAAATCAACTATGTATAGTTCAAATATGGGCCGTTTTACAAAAATTGATGGCTAATTGCAAATTTGGTATGACTGTGTCGGAGTTGAGAAGCTCCACAATCTGCCTTGACAGCCGGCGGCTGCCTGCCCGGTTTGCTGCCTTCGCGGTCGGCCTCTCCACCTTCACAGACCCGCTATGAGCTGGAACTCTGTCAGGATCTCAAACATGAGCTTAGCTGCAAGCCGCGCTGTGTACTTTAGAAAGAAGAAAGTTTGGAAGTTTTTCAAGGATATTGAAAATTAACCACGGTCGTAAATGCAGTGTTCCAGGCTGTACAACGGAATTCTGGCCCAGAGAAAAGTGTTTAGAATGAGTAGATATCGGACAATGGAGTGGGAGATCTAACGTAGCGACGCAGAGGACGTGCCTGTGGGCTTCACTCTCCGCTAAATGTCCCCGCGCTGACTAGCTAGGGTGAGTTGTGATTCCTTGGTGGAGGTTTTTTATGTCCCAAGGGTAACGTTACAACAACACTAGTTGTAATGAAAGTGTTGAAACTTTGCATTGGTGTGTGTGTGTGTGAGCGACACACTGGAGGATGAAGATGAAACTGTAACGAAACTGTGTATCTGGTGCTTTGTACAGTAACATTAGTTGATGAGTTTATGTGTTGGAGAAGAAATGAAGTTTGAAGCCAGCTGGAGATATTTTCTCTCAGCTGTTTCAGCCGCAGCTGCTGCTCGGCATGTCTGTACTTTTGGAAGTCGATCGGTAACACAGACTGTGTGTGTGTGTGTGTGTGTGTGTGTGTGTGTGTGTGTGTGTGCTGGCAGCTCTGTGTCTGTATGTGTGCAACCAATCAGCATGCAGCTCATCTAAATATTCATGAGCATACCTTATATGGCAGAAAACCTCTCGTTCATTTTAAAGCCAATTCACAGTGTTGCTTTAGGGAGCATAGAACAGCACCCTGGCCATTTTCAGCCCAACCAATGTTACATACCCTATTAGGTACCTTAAGGAACAGTGTGAAGTACCATATATAATCATTCTATCACCCCTTTAAACTGCGGTGGATTTGTGAGGACTATGGTTAACTGCTCCTCAGATCTCTGCAGGGTAAATCCAGACAGCTAGCTAGACTATCTGTCCAATCGGAGTTTTCTCTCACACGACTATTTAACAGCGGCTTTGTGCGGAACTTAGCGCCGCCCGTGACGATTGTGATTGATTTAAAGAAATGCTATTAAATCAGAGTGCGTTTTTCTCCCATCCCGGAATGCTGTGTGGACTAGCCAGACCCTCCTCCGCTCCGCAGCGTGTGGATGGTCTGGCAAAAGCGAGACTAGCCTAAACATAACCAAACTGTGACCATTATTTCACAACTTTGAGGATGGAAAACAATCCTTTGACTCTTTTTTTTTGGAAAAACAATCCTGTGGGTCGTATTAGAGGGTAGGAATAAACGATGGTCGTATGGTTTGGAGTACTTGTTGTCTTTTGAACAGCTGCAAGTGCCCACAGCAGCCAATCCACATAAAATGTGCTTCATGGACTTCTCTTCCAGTGGGTTAGCAGCTCAATAACACAACGTTAAACGAGACAAAACACTATCACAAGACTGAAACATATTGTTTTTTGAAAAACATCTTTATGCCTTTATATGCCAAGTTACTGCATCTTGAGTGTTAAGACATTGAAAACCTGAAATGTTACCTTATTACCATGCTACATGCTGTTTATGCATCCATGCAATTGGTCTGTCGCTTTTAAGGACTCTATACTGTATACTGTCACGTGTTAATGTGACACTTACTACTTGCTTACTACTCAAATTGTTCTTAAATGGAATATTTCTCAAGTCTATCTTAATACATTACTCATATGCCATACGCATAACGCAGGAGTTATTAGTCACAATAAGCATTCTCCCTCTCCAAACATTGACCATTCCTAATGTGTCAACACTGTCAGAGATGGGGGACAAAATCCACAGTCCATGCAAGAAAAGGCATTTGGAAGTTATGAGGCTTCAGTCTGAGTTATCCTATCAAGTGGGTATTGTCCACAATTTTAAGCATAAAATTCCCTCCTTTTGTTTCTACAGACAGTTTTTCCGTGCTGTGTAAGTCTGAGTGCTTGCGAGTCTTGGATGAGCTTTGTACTGCAATTTTGCACAAAACAAGGACAGGGTTTTGACCACCATCTTTCAAAATGCAGTCCCCATAAAGACAAGTATGGAGAGGTGGAACAAATCAACACATGTTTAAATGTACTGTATATATGGTGAGTTTTCTATCAACAAAGACAATCTTAACGCATGCTTAAGCACAGAGTAAATATACTGATGCCACAGTATTTACTTGTTATTTGCCACCACTGCCCACACACAAGCACACACACACACACACACACACACACACACACACACACACACACACACAAAACCCGGCCTTCACCATCATTTCAAACCTTTAACTCCATCTCTTGATCCTCCCCCTCCATTCTTTTCTTTTCATATTCTTCACACAATGTTTTGGTTATCTGCATAGTACAGTTGAAAAAGAGATGGTGAAACAGAAAAAGGGGTTTGGGGGGGTTGCAGAGATGTTTCTATAATTTGTCATGCATTAGGGATCCCTCCCAGGCATTTGTATGACAGAGGAGGCCTTTGAAAGCCAATTGGGCTCTTTTTAGGCTTCATCGGGCACAAGCCTATGTACTCCAAGGTCACATCTAATTTGATATGGAAGTGGTTTTAAATATTCATCCATGACTCCAGGTGCTCCCCTATGTACAGTCAGGGAGAGCATGGAGCAGTGGCGGCTACCAAGGCACCCTTGTTAGCTGCTGTCACTGAAAACAGTGTTCCCAACACTCGCTCCAGGCACTCAGGCAGGGATACGGAGGAATAAACCTAACGTTCGACTTGAATCGCATTGCGGGGAAATCCCAGTGGCATCTTAACAAGTGACATTTCTCAACCCGTTGAATATCGTTTCCCCCACAGTAGTCATTTGCATGTAAATTTGGCGGAGTTGCTTCATAGCCAATTAAAATCCCACCCAAGGAGTGTGTTATTTTATTAATAGTTTAACTGTAGACAGGAGGGTTTAAAAGGTTCTTGCGGGCACTCACAAAGGGTTTAGATCAGCCAACAAGGATCTTACAACTGCAAAAGATCCCTATAACGCTATCTATTAAACCCTGCATTGCTGCATTATTCAAATGTACTGTATGCTTCATTAGTTTGAGCTTTTTCTAACGGGTTGTCTTTGTTGGTGGAACTGTGGCTTTGGATTTGCAGAAACAAATTAACATTTTAGGATGAAATCACTTATTTGCCTACAGTTATTTATGTTTTTTAGAGCCACTAGTGACATGTGGTCAGTTGATCTGATTAACCGACTATAGCCAGCTAATTCAACAACTGCGGGGTGCATTTTAACGTCATTTGTTGATGTGATTTTAAAATTAATGTTCATGCTCCATGAGCAGTTGAAGGATAGCATTATCCTGAAGTCAATTCTAATTTATTTATATATCAAGCATACAACAAGCATATCAAACATACAACTTAGCAGGTCTGCTGCAATGCAATCAATTCCAATAGTTTTTTAGATATTTCAGTCTGGACTAAAGTAGTGGAACGACTGACCAACAGTGCCATCCATGCAGCATAATGAAGAATGGAAGAAGGGGAAATAAGATAAGATACTTTAGTAATCCCACACTGGGGGAATTCCCTTGTTACAGTAGCTCAAAATCAAAATTCACACACAGTAGAATAACACAAATACACATTAAATAGACATAGGGAAAAATATACAAAAAGTATTATAAAAAAATATAGCTTGAGTGGTTTGTTTCTACTTGCTCAGACCACTTCATTGCACAAAAGAAAAACAGTGTTGTTGAGTTTAGCTGGTGGATAAGTGTGATCAAAGGCTAAGTCCTACCAGTATCACTACCAGTGTCATTAAGCAGAATCTTGCTTGTATAATGTTGAAGTGCTTCTTTCCAAGTAGTTAAAGACAGTAGCCAACATACAAGTATAATAGGTGTTTCATCTGTTCTGTGCACAATTTATCCACGGACAGCAGTGTTCAATTCAGTAATTATATACATGTTTGTGTGTGTAGTGGTTGAAGAAATGATCTATGCTGTTGTTTCTCTGGGGAGGACGGTAACTACAGAAGTGTTGAGTCACTGCACACCTTCATTTTCTGTTTCATTACTAATAAATAACCATTGAGAACAGTGGAGTAAAATGTAGACTATGTCCCTCTGACATGTAGGAAAAGTAGAGAGTCATGTTGGACAAGTAGTAGGGTCTCTTAAAAGGAAATCGTACAAGTAAAGTACCAGAACCTAAAGTTTGTATATAAGTAAATGGCCTTTCAGAAGTGCTGTAGTCAGAAAGAGACTTCTCTAGAGACAGTGAATCCCGGGACAGTGTGAGTACACTTGTAGGAGCTCACTGACAAATGAACACATGCATCAAGAAACACTCACACACTCTTACAATCACATACACACACACACACACACACACACACACACACACACACACACACACAGAGCACTCAGCGTAGCTGTGTTTTAGCCCGAGAGGGGAGTTCTGACAGATGTCTTTGATATGCGTTGGTAAGATCCAACAAATACTGTATATTACAGCTACAGCTAAATCACCGGCAACAATTGCTGCTTCAAATAAAATGTATTATTCAAAATGAGACGCAAACATAAGCACACACAGATTCATATTATCAGACATACAATACAGCATGTATCTGTGCGCACATTTATATATGCATTTAAAGAGTTTGCATTGATGCAAATTTACATCATGCGCTGTGTTATCTTCTTAGGCATTTGACAACTGTACCGAGGTTGAGTTGTTGGTTTCATAATGCTATCTCACACACACACACACACACACAAACACACACACACACACACACAGTTTTTACAGGGATGTGCAACTTCCATGTCAGCCGTAATAATCACATACACATATCACACAGAGTGGGTCCAAGTACAATCATAATGTAAGTGATAACTAATTGTTTATAAATGTGTTGGCCAGCGTTAGCAAATCTTGCCCATTTCACGCCTACCCGCATGTCAAAACGAAATGCTTTTTGTCACGTCACTGCTGATGAACAATAAAGTAAGCACGAGTGAGTAACACAAGATTAAAGATTCCTTTATTTGTCATTTTTATGCACCAGCACTACATAAAAACGAAACTGTGTTTCACACATCCACTAGTCAATAAAGAAGTCAACACAAGACATTGTCATATCTTAGGGCACGGAGCTAACTTTACAGTAGAGAGATTGAGTAACGTTAGTAGTACGGTTTTAACATGAATTTAAAATTGAAATCGACCAAGTCAAAATGCTTCGGTTGTCATTTATTAGCTCGTTCTTGTTTTCCTAACTGCGTCACGGCTTAACGTTAACGTTATAGGACCTCAGCTGGGACCTTCACGTAGACAGCTAATGTTAATCCAGCTGTCAGAATCCGCATCATCTCATTGTGTAAGAAAACAGGTTGCTAACAAACCCCTAAAATAGTTGTGATTCTAGTAGTAGTAATAGTAGCACATTGTGGTTTGGTTATCAATGCCGTTAGCATTGTGGCTAACACTATGTTAATCCGTTTATGACATATCGTTTCGGCTGTGCTTTACATGCTGTCATTGTGCTAACCGAGCACTGTTAGCCTTTACAACAGCGCCTACACTTGTTAGATAATGTTTCATAACAGGGTTCTCCGTTGATTTTTGTTTGCCGCTGAGTGCTCTTAGTGGAAAATGAATTCAGAAATGCAATGCGTCATAACGTAAGTCCCCTTCGGTGTAGGCCTACCATTGTGTTTAATTTTCAGTTTTAGCTCAAAAGCAAGTTCAGTGATGTCATTTTTTACAAAAAACTCAAGATAAATAACCGTGAATGCTGCACAGTCATTTGTCATTTGTCCCGAGAATGAATGAAGATTGTAACCTTTCCCACCAAAGACAAAAGCCAGATGTTAGTGGGAGTTGGTGGGTTTTTTTGTCCAGTGGGAATTGGGGCTTTAGTGACCCACTGGCCTGTTCCAAAGACTTAAACTTTGTTTACGCTCTGGGAAAGTGTTACTATTGGTGGAACTCCACGATTTAAATACTGGCCTTGTATGCAGTTTAAGGGGTTTCTTTTCAGCAGTACGAAAAATGTGTTTTAGGCGTTTTATTGCTGCAGTGCTGCTATCAGCAACTCCCTACACCATATCTAGCACTCTTAAAAGATTATTCTGGTTTATTATTACAATTTATTTTGATAGCTTAGGTTAGGGTGGTTTCTATGGGTTGTAGTAACATGTACTCAAAAGATTTAGTATCCCCTTTTTCAAACAAGCAAGTGAATGCACCCAAACTGCCATCTTTGCACAGGACAGATCTGTGAAAACAACTACATTGAGTAAGTAAATACAATTATTGTGGAGTTTATGTCAACATAATTTATATCTGGCAGTGCTTTTTCATTAGTTACGTTCATTTATTCACCAGACAATTGACCATAACAGCAGCACGATGAAGAGCACACCACTTGGGCACACTTCAAGTTCACATTTTCCAAAAGCAGCATATGTAGAATATCTTTGTTCATGGAACATTCATTTATTATGTTTGATAAATAAAGAGCCATCGTCATGTATTTTCTTTTATATTTCTAATTTGTTCAAGGTAAACTCTAGAGTCGTTTAATCTTCTCCCATATAAACCTAGAGATGTCTGTCCTTTAGCTCAAACAGCATGTCAATACTTTTCAGACGTGATGCTCATATCAAGGTCAAGGTCAAAAGGCCCTTTGTCTGTCACTCCTTGCAAACTGAGAAACAGCGCTAAACCTGGAAGTTTGTCTCAGCTCTCAAGAGGATGTTTTTCAGCAAAGAGAAGTAATGAGCTATGAAGACGAAGAAAGGAAAAGAGTTTGAATGCCTCTGCATTTCTTTTGTTCTCTCTCTGCATCATATAAACTCTATAGGATACTTATATAACCTTCTTATCCTTTGTGCTATGCAGAAAAATGTCCTACAGTGCCCCCTAGAGGCCGGCAGGGAAATTACACCCCACCATTCAAGACTGCTGGTGTGAACCAGTTTCTTTGTTCCAGCTGTTGGAATGAAATGAGGCTCTCTGTCAAGCATCGGATAACAAATGCAAATAGCTTCCAACACAACAAGGACAATAGAAGTGACAGAGGATAAGACTTCTGAGGGGGGAAGGGATTCCCATTATTTATAACCTCCTACAGGTACCTCCATAATCCCAAATGTCTCTGCATGAAAAACACACACATTGTGACAAAGACATCCACATCCATACAAAACCCCAGTTCACCTATTCAAGGTTTTTCTCTCTCTACGTCTCAGGGTTTAATTTGGTTTCTGTAATAGCTTACAGACAGTCCTCCCTGAAGCCCCAGATCCCCAAACTAAACTCCCCAGAAGATGAAAAAAAGCCCCAACAATCAGATTCTAATGTGAAATCATTAGACGTGTTTAGTTAAGAGTTGATTCCGTAGGAGTTTGCAATTTTACAGTCAGTGAGCATGCAAATAGGCAGGTTGTGTTTCTGTGATGGAACAGAGAGGCATGAGGGGGGTCTCTGTTGGTATGTTTAAACACTGACACACACACACACACACACACACACACACACACACACACACAGTGTGTTTCACTATCTTTGTGGGGACCCGTAATTGACATAATGCATTCCCTAGCCCCTTACCCTAACCTTAACCATCACCACTAAATCCCTAACCTTAAACCTTACCCTCACCCTAACCAGAACCTGATTCTAACCCTAATCCTAAAACCAAGTCTTAACCCTCAAACAGCCCTTTAAACTTGTGGGGTCCAGCATTTTGGCCCCACAAAGCTGTCTGGACCCCACAAATATACTGGACTCCCGGTTTTTGGACCCCACGCATATAGTTAAACAAGAACACATATATATACACACACACACACACCGCACCACACCCCCCCCCGGGGCTCCTCACGTATCGCAATCACATTCAAATAGGTTATCTATCCATGTTAATGACTCTGCTGTGTAACATACTGATTATTTCAGCCGCACTGAGATGAGAAGAGGCAGCATGTGTATGTGTCTTTGTGAGTGTGGGACCTTGACTGTCAAGACATTTTAGACATTTAGACATTTTTGGAAAGTATTAAGACACAATGTTTTTTGCTTTTTTTGGAAAGTCAAAACATAAAAATGTTAATTTTGTAGAATGGGTGGATCTTTTTTGGAAACTAAAGGCTTTTTTTTTTTTAAAGTGGGCACATATTGAAAAGGCATGACATCTGGGGAAAAGGAGAATATTTTTCAGAGAGGACACATTTGGACAGACATCTGGAATACTTCTGGATAAGCTGATGAACATTGGTGGATGGACATTTTTGAAAGTGTGGACATTTTTTGGAAAGTAATGCATTTGTTGGAGCGTGAGGACACATTTGGATTTTGTTCACATACTGTACGTCTAAACTTAAGCTGGCTCCAAGGTTTTACTGTATTGCGTGTGTATAGTCCATTTAGTCCACAAGCACACACACACACACACACACACACACACACACACACACACACACACACACAATCAACAGTGTAAGGGAATCTCTCTCAGGAGACAAACCAGGATCTACCTGCCTAACTGACTGTATTTCTTCTTCCCTCCTGTCTTTTCATCCCTCGCCCCCTGATTTACTCCCTCACCACTTTAGTGGCCTTTTCTATCCCCACTGAGGTTTCCACATTGAATCAAAACCTCACCTAACCAGCTCTACCCAATCCAGGGGGGGATACACACACAAACACGAGCAGTAAAACTTGGTTCTCTTCAAAAGACAACAACACATAACTGGACTAACAGCCCTCTGGGGTCCATGTCTCTGAGGAGGGGAGGGGAACTGCCACCGCTGCAGCATCATGACCAAAACAAACAAACATAATTTGCGGGGCACACGCGGAAAAAGAGAAAAATCCTCCTGCTGGGAGAAGACTTTGGGCATTTTAGGCCTTTATATTTTACATGCAGCAAAAGGGCCGCAGGTTGGAGTCAAACCCACAGCTGCTACGATGAGGGGGCTAACCATGGGCGAGCGCTCTACCAGGTGAGCTACCCAGTCTCCCTTGCTAGCTTTATTCTAATGACTTTGGTAATCCTCTAGTCTGAATCAACGGACGTACATTTCTGCGATAATGCCTAACATCCTGTGCTTAGTGCCGCCTGAGAAGATTGTGATTGGTTTAAAGTGCTCATATTATGCTTTTTGGCTTTTTCCCTTTCCTTTATTGTTATATATCTTTTTTGTGCATGTTATAGGTTTATAAAGTGAAAAAGCCCAAAGTCCCCCCCAAAGGGACTTACCATCTCCAACAGAAAACACTGTTCACAATCTGCTCCAAACAGCTCTACTGTAGTCCAGCCTTTACTTCAGAGACAAACGTGGTCACTTTGTAACACACGTTATAATGCTCGCCTAGCTGCTAGCATGGCACGCCCTCATACTCTGCTTCTGACTGGCTAGTAGTCCTTACCTAGGTACTGTCAGGGCACGCCCTCATACTCTGCTTCTGACTGGCTAGTAGTCCTTACCTAGGTACTGTCAGGGCACGCCCTCATACTCTGCTTCTGACTGGCTAGTAGTCCTTACCTAGGTACTGTCAGGGCACGCCCTCATACTCTGCTTCTGACTGGCTAGTAGTCCTTACCTAGGTACTGTCAGGGCACGCCCTCATACTCTGCTTCTGACTGGCTAGTAGTCCTTACCTAGCTACTGTCAGGGCACGCCCTCATACTCTGCTTCTGACTGGCTAGTAGTCCTTACCTAGGTACTGTCAGGGCATTCCCTCATACTCTGCTTCTGACTGGCTAGTAGTCCTTACCTAGCTACTGTCAGGGCACACCCTCATACTCTGCTTCTGACTGGCTAGTAGTCCTTACCTAGCTACTGCACATGTGCGACTCCCAACAAAGATGGAACAGAAGTGCGATGCCTCACTCTGTAGCTAAAACAGAGAGCTCAACACACAGGGTGAAAAGAGGAGCTGCAATGTGCAGTACAACAAAAATATATTGTTTTTTTGAAAATGAAACCATGTAAACCTATTCTGATATAACCTCTAAATACAATTATGAACCTGAAAATGAGCATAATATGAGCACTTTAAAGAAATGCAGTGTTTTTTTTTCTTCTTCTATCCCAGAATGTATCTGTGATGTAGCCAGACCTTACTCAACAGCGCTGTGGTGATCTGGCAATGCGAGACTAATGATCCTCTGATTTGTCCTCCGGTGCCACTAACAGGTCAAAGTTTTCACTTATTCAGTGGAATATCTTAACATCTACGCAATGGATTTGCACAAAACTTTGTACATATATCATGGTATCCAGACAGTGTATGTATGTACAGTACCACTCAAACATTTGGACACGCTGCGTGTGGATGCCCTGACCTTTCCTTTAGCGCCACCAGCACGTTGACATTTTTGGTCCATCCACCACTTTGGTCCAGACTGAAAAAAATTCCTTCGTCTTTATGAGGTTTCAGTTTGACAACTTGAATGTCTTTGGTTTCTGTGTTTAGTGCTCTGCAGGCTTTTGTCTTTGTTGCAGTAATCCATCCCTCTCAGCTGACTTGTAAGTATGTAATATGAGCCCTAAAAGCATCACTATTGTTTTATTTCCCAAGTGGATGTCTTCATACATACAATGTGTGTGTACACACACACAAAAACACTGTATGTCTACAGATTTGCATGGAAAAATAGAAATATGCAGAAATATATGCAGGAGTGTGTCATATCACACACTATAATAACAGAAAGACATGAATAGACAAGTGGGTCATGCATCTTATTATTTGTTTAGAGGCAGAATGAAATGTGAGTCTCAGCTGCCCCTCCTCTCAGTGTTGTGTATAATAATAAAGACATCATATGTTGTTCAGAGGCCCTTTAGGGATACTTTAAGTTTTGAAATATTGTATTTAAATATTATTAAAATATGGCTGCATGTTTATAATGGTAATCCTTTTTTTTTTTTTTATCTGTTTGAAAGTTGTATGAAATGTGTGATGAGATTTAAAAAGTTAACTCCCTTTCATGACACCATGAAATGAACAATAGTTGACGAGGCAGGGCAGTACATCATGTAAAAGTGATGTAAAAGCCAGTTATTAAATGTTTTTTACGCCAACATTTTAAAACCTACATCCTAGCCTGATAATCAGATGGCTGAAACTGTACAAGATGATGTCATGTGATGTTGGCCTTTTTCTGTTATGGGAACGTTTATTTTCAATCCAATCAGCAGCGAGCAGTCTCCCTTGCCAGACCTATCTCCACAGCACTGCAAAGTAAGGTCTGGCCCCTCCATAGATGCATTCTGGGATAGAGTTTACATTTCTTTAAACCAATCACAATCGTTTTGGGCATCCCTAAGGTCTGGACACAGCGACCGTGGCTCTGCAAAATAGTCTCAGGAAGGAACTTGTTTTGGTGGAACATTTAGACCACACACAAGAAAACGCACAAGTTAACTGTTGACACAATACAGTAACATGAGCTATTTAAATTAGCTGATACATGGTTAAACCTCATTAGCTCTTACCAGTGTATGTCTGTGTGTACTTCATCCACAGCAATCGTGCCAATCGGTCCCAAAACGTCCCAGAGAGGAAATGCCGTAAACATCTTATTTGTCAATCTTTACAATCATTCCCCGAATGAACCAAGCAGGCCTGCCGAGTTGCATGATCCAAATTTTCTTCAAAACATTTTCAGCGTGTAACTTGAAAATGAACTGAGTTTTGCAAGGTGTGGGACATCCGATTATCCGGTAAATGAGTGAAAAATGTGTTCCCGTTTTCAGTTTTCAGTTAAAATATAAGATGCAGTTACGGTTTCTAGGAGCAGTTTTTTCCACGTTGTACGAAAACGTGCAAATTTCAAAGTTATTTCTATAAATCGACTGCATACGATGATCACATTTTTCTGCCTTTGGGATTTGTTTCCCTTATGTTTTAACAGTGACTTGTGAGATACATTGCCCGATTCTAACAAAGTTTTTATCTTTTTGTCTTGGTTAAAATGACGGCGTTCGCATATTACTGTCTGGTAAAGTATTGCATGCACATTCATCTTAGAAAATAGACAGAAAAGCCAAGGAACATTTTCTCTTTTGAGAGGGACAGATGGAAGAGAAAACCCATGGAGTAAGAGAAGCTCCTGGAACTGAAGCTAGCTATGAGAGGGGGTGGGGCCTCAGCTCTACATAGGATCCATATATGTTTCCCGAACAAAGAAACCGACCCCTGCCACCTTGATTCCATTTCCTGTTGTCTAATAAAATCAGGATTGACCCCGGCTAGTCCCTTGTTAATGGTTATCATCTCCAACTCCTCCCTCTCCTTTCCCTACCCCCACACTCAAACACCCAACACACATAACTCCCCCCCCCCATCATCCTCATATACAGCTGCCCAGAGGGACTGGCCCTGATATTTACACAAAGACAAGAACACGCTGCTCGCCTGCTGTGCCAGCTGCATTCTCAGGAAATAAAAACGGTACGCCAGAGACGAGACTTTAAAGACCGATGTGAGGTTACCGCGCTCCCATATTTATCGCCGGTTATGGGACACAGAGGAAGGCTTAGGGGAAATTACTATCTCCCTACACACCATCCTTTGTCTTAGATTGGAGCAAATCACCCCCAAGTGTGCAATATTCTGGCTTTACTGAAAACAGGATGTGCCTTTTTCAAAAGGGACTGTGATCAAAGGATAACAGTCCACAAAGATAAAAGTGTAATGGTTTAACCCACATCAGTTTCAGTTCTTTAAGTAAAGACTCACTGCATCATAAACTCTAAGATTCTTCCTACATGAGTTGGTTAATTGTGGTACTTTAAACAGCGTTGCAGATGCAAAACTAAACCGATTCAGAAAAACAAATTTTATACAAACATTTCGGTCCCTCTGGACCTTCGTCAAGTGTATTTCCATTGCTTGACGAAGGTCCAGAGGGACCGAAACGTTAGTTTTCTTTAATCAATGGTGATGCTATAGTGAGAGCAGTGCAGAATTTTCCTTTTTTCTAAGTCTGTGATATTTTCCAACACACCTGTACAGAAGAATTGTTGGATGTGCGAATTGTATTCTTGGAAAAGAATACCAACGGGTTGAACTGTGACTATGTGTCACTGAGACAGAAGCTAAACTGGGACAACATCTAGCAAAGCAGGCAGACAGTGTGTACTATTTTATAAAGAGAAACCACTTCACTCTTAAATGCACAGGTTTTAGTCTTTTCGAGCAATCCTACATACCACGAGTCTTTAGCGACCCCGCACTTATAGAATGCAGAAAGCCACATTTGAAATATTTGTATAAGACTTCAGTATGAGGCTACTCGCTGCAAAGGGGCGTAAGTGACGTTTCGCTGAAGCTACGATGCCCTTCTGTTTTGTACCGGGATGAAACGGTACTCACACGAGCAATAGCTCTTGCTCTTTCTTTCGCTTCTCGGCTGATTAAAAGACACTGGATAAATCACATCAGGTAAGATAACGTTACATGTGTTGTGGAACAGAGCTAAGCTAGCTAGCTAGCGAGCAAGCATCAAGCAAGGTGACTTAAATTGTGCGAGACAAGAAATGTAGTTTACTGAGCGGTTTTACACAAAACTAAGATTCTACGACAAACAGAATATCTTTTTATTTATTTGATTATTTTTTGGGCATTTTAGGATTTTATTGAAAGGGGAGAGAAGGGGGGTATGACATGCAGCAAAGCACCACAGGTTGGAGTCAAACCAAACAGGGGCACAGGCTCTACCAGGTGAGCTATCCAGTTGCCCCAACAAACAGACTTTTATTCATGTATTAATATTATGTTTTGGGCATTTTAGGCCTTTTATTATATAGGACAGCTGAAGATTTGAAAGGGGAGAGAGAGGGGGTCGGAGTCGAATCTGCGGCCACTGCGACAAGGTCTGAGGCTCTACCAGGTGAGCTATCCAGGAAACCCAACAAACAGACTTTCGTTGCAAAATTTCTTTTAAATTGACAAACATATGTGAAATTCATGGCTCAATTCAAACGGAATGAAAACAATATTTGCCTCTATTGTTCACTACCGCACATTTTTTTTTCTGAAATAAGGTCCCATGGGGTCCACCGGAAAGGAAGTCCCTTGCCTTATCTATGTGCTTATTTTGTCAATTTGCATGTTTTCTGAATTTGCAGTGCGTTGACCTCTCAGGGCCACCGTAGGTAATGCTTAAATTGACACAGATGGTAAATGTATCTACAACCCATTTCTCAGAGTTTCTCAGAGTGGATAGACACCTGTGAGACTCTCGGCAGCTTTCTCTGACAGCAGCAGCTCGGCAGATGTGCTTTGTTCAGCAAACAGACCAATTCTGTGAACATGAAGGGACGACTCCGTCTCTCCAGTTGAGACTGAGACCTGCAGAGCCTAGAGCAGCTCGATCCACACGATACAATCTGTTCAGATTAAAGACGGGAGCATTGTGTGTGAGTACAGTCGCTTTTCTTTCAGACAAGTTACTGAAGCATTCATAATGAGGCATATGTTGTGTATGTGTTTAGACAAACACAATTCTTCTACATTTGCAGCAGGGACAGGCAGGCAGGCTGGCAGGTGCATCTGCTTCTTGTGGAAGACGCTGATTGGCTGAGTCAGCACAACCCTCTGACAGATACATGATAGCTGTCTGCCAGCTAATATATAGATAGACACAGTATATGCAGACAAAGCCGTGTTCAGCAAAATAAAGCAATGATACGTGCAACTACTGCACTCAGAATAATCACATTTTTGATTAGGCATGCACAGATCATGCACATATAAAGTGTGTAGATGCTTAAAAGCGCGCACACATGCACACAGAGGCAGTGAAAGGACGCTCATTGCTCAAAGCTATATCAAAGGTCACAAAGAAGTAATGAAGTTCAAGGGGAAAGACGATGAGAGGCGGAACATAGGCAGCGAGAGAGATGTATGTGAAGAGAGAAGAGCTTGTTATCAGGATTTCCAGAGCAAATGACAGGAGAAGGTGGGAAAAAGAACAAAAAAAGAGGACAAAGACAATTTGTCTAAGCACAGATGGAGAGTATGAACCCATCAAGGTCAGTTGATGTGATGTAATATGTCAGAAAGGAAAATGTCTCTTATGCCCTTCAATCATCTTTCCACCCCTCCATCCATCCTTCCTGGCACTGCCAATGCTTTAACGCCATCCTCTTGGCACTCATGCACACATATTTCGTGCGTGATGAGAGCCATTCATTAAGGGACGAGGGTTTTCGTATGCAGCGCCGCCACCTTGCAATCACCTCCGCGGCATCCCAATTACCTCCGGTCTAATTGATGTTAGATTTATTAAAGTTAATGAGCCACATGGCCATCTGTTGAGCAGCCGAAGCAGCACAGGGGACGATCCGCGGCGAGGGCAGAAGACACATGACATAAAAGCTGCAAGGGCAGATCTGGCTCGCATGGGAGGAGAAAAAAATAAAAATAAAAAAAGGCTGAGAGGTAAGACAAAGAGATTCACTGCCAACTCCTTTCCTTCCTTCCTTCCTCCCTTCCTCCCTGCAATAAAAGACAAGCTCTCACATCACTGTGTTTTTTCCACTCTCCCATACGTCTTGCATCCTTTTTATGGCGTTCATATTTCAACTATATGGCTCTATATATGGCGGGTATATATATATATATATATATATATGGCATATGATTAACAGCCCTCAACCGGCTCTGTGTGTCCAATAAATCATAAACATATATTTTACAGACTTATATACTTCTTGGAGCCAGAAATTACATTTTAATTTCAGATAGCAGTTCCGCTGCTGGCCAGTGTATATATATATATATATATATATTTTTTTTTATTATCTCTCAGGCCTGATTGCGGACTGTTGGGCTTCTATTAACGCCCTTTGTTGTGGTTTCATTCTCTAGTGGCTTTTCAAAAGTCTTCCGAGACTCCGGAGGGCACAAATCGAACAGCATGTGTTTGCATTTGTTTTGTTTAAGTATATATTTGTTCCATACATGTGTTTTAACACATGCTCTCAGAGCAAGAAGTTTATTGTGTGTATGCCTGTGCAAACTGCTGCCTGCAGGAGCGACTACACTATTTAGATACCGTTATTAATCCCTGTCAGGAGCAAGCATATGGAAATCTGTATGACAGGTGTGTGTTGCCACCGATTATCCATTTTGTCACATTTATCTACCAGCCAAATATGGCAGCTATACCTCTTCGCCGCTCTCTCTATCCAACACCACCCCACATCCCCAAAAAAAAGATAAAACATCTGGGCTGAGAACCCGCTGTAGTTATAAATTATCGCCTGCAGCAGTTTTTTTTCCCAAGCACGTGGATCCAATCTTGTCCAAGTCCCAAGGTTAAAAAGTTAAAGGAAGTGGGAATGGGAAAGTTGGTGTGACAGAGCGAGATATTTTGTCATGTCATTTTAAGCTCCCAACTGTGTAATTATATCTACAGTAGACAGTATGGGCTCTGTGAATTTACTAAATTAATCTCCACAGGGAAAATGTGGGTAGATAATGGCCTTGGTAAGTAAATATCCTCCCAAGAGGCCGATATCAATCCTCATAGGTACCTCAAAGACACGTATGACTTTACAGTAACACACCTATAGAAGCAGCTACAGGAGTTTATGTATTGTTTATGTTATGTAATAATCACATATAATCAAGCTTCAATTATCAACTTAACAGAAATGAATTTGGCGTGGCCACTTTCTTGTGTAATCAGAGAGCAAGATTCATGCTTGTTTATACGAAACTGACCACCCTGTGTTTGCAAGTTATGCCAACTTAGAGTTGTCACATTTACAAGAGAGCAGTTGAGTATTGAGTTTTTTTTAGCTTGAGTTTATCAGCAGCAACATTGAGTTACTTTCTAGCTGAGTATTTTTACATTTCTAGTGGCAGCAACCGCTAGTGAGCTTAGTAGTTATTATGAAGTGGTAGGTTCGGGTGGTGGATGGGTCAAACCGACACAAGTAACAAAACATCACGTTCAGCGTCACGTTCGTAAGCTTCGGGAAGAAAGTCAGATTTGAACACAAACCATGTCTTTTTCTAAACTTGAAAGTAGTTTTTGTGCCTAAACATAACCAACCAGCGACCATACCACAATGTAAAGGGATGTTTAAAATTGCGACCCTTACGTTCAAAACCGCAACTGATGTTCTCTAGTTTAGATATGAGGTTATATTTCCCCCAAAGCTAGGGGTGCTATTTTATGTAACACTCATAGGGGTCATATTAGAGAGTAGGGAACAAATGACCCGTATCGTTGTATGGTTTGGAGGACATGTATTGTTCTTCAATGATTATTATTTGTTACTTTTCAACCTCAAAATGTATTATTCTTACAGTTATGTTTCGGCAACAACTAAAACAACGGGCTGCAAAGGTTATGGAACAGATGAATTGTTGTTCTGAGACAGGAGGAGACAGCCAAGCTCGGGTGTCAAAGTCATATATTACCCTTTACTTTTCGTCACGCTACATAAATGTCACACTGCTTCCTGCATTGGCACAAAATTCCTGGCATAAATTGTGTCCTGCTGATTCATCTAATATACAATAATCATAATTCCTGGGCAGGCTAGTCTGCATTGGGCTTTTCCAGCATGAAATGAGCAATAATGACATATTTTGCATGGTTTCTGACCTCAATAAGATACAGAAAATGAATAATATCTAATAAATATTAATGGTTAATCTAATTTAAGGCAATCACTATCTGAGATTTTAGGCTGAACATTCTATTTCACATATTCAGAAAACATTGTTGCTAGATTGTGGTTCCTCTGTGTGTTCACGTGCTGTTTATGTGTGTGACTTGTGTGTTCACTGGAGCTGAGATGTGTTGCAATGTCCTTCACCTCTGAACCGGTACTGTAGTGAGCAGCAGTTCTGTAGGGGGGTGATTATCTGCCCCGAGGCATTTTGTACAGAGAGTCTCCCATGTGACAGCCAACCCCCATTTGATCCTTGTGAAAAACACGGGCACCACTGCAACTGTAATATCCATCTTTATTGCTGCGTCCTATTTCATTCAACCAGTGAAACAACCTCCCAGTAAAACGAGTTCTCTTGTTTCTGAAAATTAAATTTAAGGTAGAAGTGCCTTAAACCTGCATCATGTCTAGCGGCCAGCAGGGGGCGACTCCACTGGTTGCAAAAATAAGTCAGTTTCCATAGAAGTCTATGAGAAAATTACCATACTTAATTTATTACCTTAGTTAACATTTTCATAAAAGAAAGTTTATGGTCTTAATTGCTAGTTCCAACTCTTCTTTAATGTAGCATGATATTGATTTTGTAAATTATGGTCCCATTTATTTTAAAATAGACAATAATGCAGGGGATGCTTTAGGGCAGTGTTTCTCAACGGGGGTGATACAGCCCCCCCAGGGGCGTTCAGAGGATGACGGGGGGCGCTGGAAGCAATATTGTGGAAAGGGGTGCGTTGAGGTACCTTTGGGGGACATTTGTTTTAAGACAAGTTTACACCTAAGGTTCACAACAATACGAGTTTATACTTTAAACTACTTGCAAAAAACAGTGGTCTGCAACATTAAAACCTGCCAGTTTACGCCACTGCGACTGGACGAGAGACGGTGGATCGTAACTCTTCTTCTCCTTAGTGTTCTTAGTGTTCTTTATATTAGGCTTTGTGTGGTGCAGCTCCGTGCTGCCTTCATGGGAACGGGACGTCAGAGTATCATCTTATATAAACTCCGTACTGCAGCGTTATGAATCCGTCTTGTCGTGAACTTTATCTATCTATATTAAACGTTAACATCATGTATCTTTAATAAGTTGTCGAACATTTTTCATTCAATGATATGATGTTTTGATGATTTTTTAGTAACAACAATAATAGGACTAATAACAATAATAATTATCATAACAATAATAGGACCTAATCATTAATATTCAGGGCAATCTTATTTGATGGGGGGGGGGGGGGTTGAGAGGTTGAGAACCACTGCTTTAGGGCATGGCTTGTGATTGACACCAAGTCCTGGCGTCCTCAGGTTCTCAGTCAGATCCACCCCTCGCTCCTCCCCAGCTCTACCCGGCCACTATGTTTTCGTATTTTGATAACAATATAGAACAATACAGGACAATTCCAGCCATTTGATTATAAGTATCGCATTTTGGACGGCAAAGAGAAACAACCTGTCATTGGAGGACTTGTAATAATCAGGTCAGAAAACAAACTTAGTTTACCTTCACTCCAATTCACTCTACACTGAAGGGAAACAGAAACATGTCCCGGCCCACTGAGCCACCCAGACGCCAGCCTTTATTGTTCAAAGAGTTGAGGGGTCATTGCTTTATGGAGGGCGACATGGGGACGCAGTCTACTCCAGCTGGGCCTAATGATAACCATGTGAGCACTTGAAAGTCATTCTACTCCTCTTCGACCGACACAAATGATTCCCTACTGTAGTCCCACGCTGTAAATTGCGGTCGGAGGTATACAGACAGAGGGGGGCAATTTCTCTGAAATCCTCCCCTAATGTGGGACAAAGCCACGGTGGACGCCACAGGGATGAGATCTCAGTCTCATCACCTTTGAACTCGTGTTTGGGTAAGAAAAGAAAAAGGGAAAATGAAGATAAATTGAACCGCGAAGGGGACACGGGAGAGAGAAAATGTGGACGCAAAGATAGAAAGAAGAAGGAAAATTAGAATGATTGAGGGAAGTGACAGGGGGATGCTGCAGATGAGAGAGGTGGAGGAGGATGAGAGGGAGGCAGCCGATCAAATTTTATGGTTGACTTATCCCTTTCACAGCCCCTTGAAATAACCAAACAATTTACAATCATCCAAAGCATTAACCTTTCACGAGCCAGAGGGACTCATTGTCCATGATGCTGCGATGAGGCGCTTTGCATGCCTGATGAAAATGTTGCAGGGGAATAACTCATTCAGCAGGCAAAACAAAGAAATGGAGAGAAAGAGAAGGTGTAGGAAAGGTTGAGGGGTAGATTAGCCCGAGGAGGAGAAGAACATGGGAGGCACATTTGAAGATGGACAAGGAGTAATGTTGTTGAGAGTCTTTTGTTAGGGGAGGCAGATTGGCTCGTGCATCAGGGTGAGGGATGGCAGGGAGGCTTCGCAGTGGTTCCGTTGCCCTCCACGGTCCATACTTAACGATTTTTTCAGGTTAAGAGGAGGAGGTGGGGAATAAGTCCAGAGCTACAGTGGAAGAGGGGAGAGGAGGGGAAGCGTTAAGAGCACAAGAAGCAGGCTTGATTCCCATCTCGTAGCGGGGAGCCTATGTCCATGCTATTTACTGCATGACAGCCCCCCGTATCAATCCCCTACACAAGCCGGGAAATAGAAAGCGTGGCTGAAGGGCCGAGTGTGTGTGCTGGTGTGTGTAAAAAAAGGAAGAAGGTAAGGAGGAAGGGAAGGAAGAAGGCAAGGAGGGAAAGCAAACAAAGAATATGAGAAATAAGGGCAGATGCAATATCAAAGAAAGAAAGAAAAGTGACATGAAGTGTGAATATTGGCCACTAGTGTTACAGCTTTCAGGCCTGAGCATGTTAGCTACTGGGTGCTAACGTTAATCAAACGTACACAACGTTGCCAAGCGAATTAAACGAGTTTTTAAAATTCCTTACAGTATAACATTTGCCATTTCTCTATCAATCTCCCACACAAGCCGGGAAATGGAAAGCGGGGCTGAAGGGCCGAGTGTGTGTGTTGGTGTGTATAAAAAAAGGTAAGGAAGAAGGAAAGGAGGAAAAGCAAACAAAGAAGTAGAAGAAAGAGGGGCAGATGCAACACCAAAGAAGGGAGGAAAAGAGGTGTTAGCTACAGCATTTCAGGAAACAGTCAGAAAAACCTACTCAAAATTAACATGCAGAAAACTTTTTTCAATTAAAGAGCCCAAACTCGGAACAGATCCGAGAACAGCTAGTCCCGTCCGATCCAAAATAGACCCAAGGATAATTAAATCAGAAACTAACAGAGAGAGAGGACACCGACACTGGCAGAGACACGATGTTCCGCCAGTTAAGCAGCCATGGTCAAAAAGATCAGCATACGTGCTGTTGTCCTGTGATGATTATGATGCGTAATTAGGGCAATACTAGTCTCGCATTGCCAGACCTTCCTCCACAGCACTGCGGAGGTCTGGCTAGTCCACACAGCATTCCAGAATGGGAGAAAAACGTGCTCTGGTTCATAGTTCTCATATTGGCAATTCTTTAAACCAATCACAATCGTCTTGTGTGGCACCAAGTGCTTTACAGTCCTCTGCAAAATAGTCTCGGGAAGGAACTTGTTTTGGTGGAACATGTGTACATTGAAAGGTTGTTTTAGTCGTGCAACAGAAAACTCAGATTGGACAGATAGTCTAGCTAGCTGTCTGGATTTACCCTGCAGAGATCTGAGGAGCAGTTAACCATAGTCCTCAGAAATCCACCAGAGTTTAGAATGCCAACACAATGAAAGAGGAAGGTAAGGGACATCTGGCCGAAAAGAGGAGGCACCGGAGCAATCCCGGAAGTGGAAACTCATGGATATACCTAGGGCAATACTAAGCCCCCGTCACTCACTTAAAGAGACTGTACACTGTAACACCCCTATAAATCATTTGCTCAAGCAGCAATTAAGAATTATATTTAGGTTTCTAAGGGTGGCGCCCCTTAGCAGCTGTAGTAATTATGACGGGAGCAAAGCAGGAAGTAATGTAACAAAGTATAAGAGTGCCGAAGGAGGCAGGTTGGTGTGGTGGACTTCACCCAGGGAGACCGGGGTTTGTGTCCCGTTTGAAAATTAAAGTAAACAGTGAGTTTTTTTTTTACTTTATGAAACAAACTGAGCTAGATCCCAATCAAGGGAAGTAACGTCTGATTTGAACCCAAACAGCAATCTTTTTTTAAAGTAGTTTTGGTGCCTAAACCTAACCAAACTGCGACCGTTTCACAACATTAACGAGTTTAAAACAGCGACCATTACGTTCTCTGGTTTAGATATATAAACCTATATTGTTGTATGGTTTGGAGGACTTTCCCGCACAGAAGCTCGAGTGAAGATAATGACCTCTTCTGAAGAGTCCATCATGTTTTTATAATCCTCCGTGTCCATCTTGGCTACTAGCAACTGTGTGGAGGAGGGGTGGGGGTGGTGTGCAATCACAGAAGGCTTGTATCATGTGGACGCACCGACAGTGTTGTTGTCATTCTAGAATTCCTCATGGGGGCAACAGAAACTTTGCCATCGTTTATGTAAGCTACTATACTGTTCTATTAGCATTCAGTTATAATTTCTGCAAGTTACATGACAGTCTAAATGTTTCAAAGACTTTTCAAGCCTATTTCAGCATGTGGACCCAGAAGAAAATTCTGGTGGAAAAACAAAACTGTTATTTTGGGGTTTTTTTCTGGCATAAAAGCAGTGACATTTTGGTCATGCTTTTTATTTTAGCTGGGTACAGAGCACCGAGAGCTGCCAGTCATTCGTGAGTGAGCTTTGAAAGGCTTGAAAGCACTGTGTTGTATGACCCAAACATCCACCCCAACCTCCTCCCTACGCGGTCCACAGCAATTGTATACAGCAGCAGTCAATGTGGTGCATACAGCAAATGAGGAATACATACAAGCTACAGTGCTTTACTTTTGGTAGCTATGTGTACGAATGGTTCATGGGAACAGCTTGACTAATTATAGGGAAAATAGAGACAAAGTTGGAAGACTGTTGACTGTGATTGTAGTTTATTTAGTTGACTGTGTGTCTGGTCACAAGTCCACTGGGATCCACTTGGGTAACGAACATACTGAAATAACCTGTTGTCACTCCAAACTCGTAAAGTATGGACGTTTGGGCAGTGGCTGTCAGCGTCAGAAGCGACGCAAAAAGACAGTTTGTAGAAGGCACCAGGGAGAGCATACGGTAGCGAGTAGTATGAAAGGCCGAAAATCCACATTTTGGTTGGGGGGGTGGATGGGTCAAACAACACAGGACTTTCACCCAGGAGACCGGGGATCGTGTCTTCTTTACCTAAACCCAACTGTCCCGTTCTTCTTTACCTAAACCCAACTGTCCCGTTCTTCTTTACCTAAACCCAACTGTCCCGTTCTTCTTTTCCTAAACCCAACTGTCCCGTTCTTCTTTTCCTAAACCCAACTGTCCCGTTCTTCTTTTCCTAAACCCAACTGTCCCGTTCTTCTTTTCCTAAACCCAACTGTCCTGCTCTTCTTTCCTAAACAACTGTCGTCTTCTTTTACCTAAACCCAACTGTCCCGTTCTTCTTTTTCCTAAAACCCCCTGTCGTTCTTCTTTTCCTAAACCCAACTGTCCCGTTCTTCTTTACCTAAACCCAACTGTCCCGTTCTTCTTTACCTAAACCCAACTGTCCCGTTCTTCTTTTCCTAAACCCAACTGTCCCGTTCTTCTTTTCCTAAACCCAACTGTCCCGTTCTTCTTTTCCTAAACCTACCGTCCCGTTCTTCTTTTCCTAAACCCAACCGTTCTTCCCACGTGTCATGCGTCAAAAGTGACGCCAATAGTCCCGACCAAGCGTGTTTAGATATGACGCTAAAGGAGACTTTTAGCATCAATAACAACGCCAAAGGCACCTGACCAAGCGTCCGTATTTTACCCGATGGGAGTGAGAATCTGTTGACTGAAACAGACCCGAGACTCACAGCAAAGAAAAATGTAGCACATATTTTGTTAATTCCTCCTATATAGAAACATAAGAGACATTTAACAGATTAGAAGGTGTAAATGTCCCTTGACGCATTGAGGATGAGGAAATGAAAGTTTCTGAACTCTAATCTGTTAGCGGCAACAGCCAATTTATTAGACTTGAGTTATGCTCATTATTAGGCCAGATACAATTACAGTCGCAGGGAAAAATTGAGATAAAGACGAGGGGGGAGATGGATTGATAACCGAGAGAGAAAAAGAGACAGAGACCTAAAGAGAAACAGAGTGGCTGCATACAAATGACCCCCTTTAGCTAATTAGCAGCGAAGCTAAGAGCCCTGCGAGAGTTGGCCCCTTATATGCTGCTGCTGCAGCTGCACAGTGGCCCCATAGGTGGAGAGATCGAGCCCGGGGCCACAGGGGCTCATAAGCAATGTGTGTCATCGGCGAATACCATCAGTCATAGAACAAAGAAGGCACACGGGTCAGAGGC
The DNA here is from genome assembly GCF_031162955.1 of Sander vitreus. Lineage (NCBI taxonomy): Eukaryota > Metazoa > Chordata > Actinopteri > Perciformes > Percidae > Sander > Sander vitreus. The sequence continues at coordinate 1,554,699 of NC_135863.1, forward strand.
AGCGATACACCGCTGCACACTCTTCTTCCTCGTCTTTTTCATGTCCTTCACTTAATTTTCCATTAACCCCTTCCTCCTCGTCCCCTTTTCTTCATCTCTTCTCTCCCTCCTCCTATCTCTTCCCATCTTCTTTATAGCCGTCCTGTTCCTTTGTGTGTGAGTCAATTAGCCAGCCCCTTTAGTTTTGATTTATAGACCGCGGACCTCCTATGGCCTAATGGATTGCTGTGATTTAATATGCAATGCTTATATATGTGTGTGTGTGTGTGTGTGTGTGTGTGTGTGTGTGTGTGTGTGTGTGTGTGTGTGTGTGTGTGTGTGTGATAAATTAAAGAGCAGGAGACACAATGGAGGTCACAGAGGTACCTTTCTCTACACTGACAGCGTTTGAATCGGCGCTACTCCGGGCCCCCCAATTTACATCCCTCACTTGAAAGAAATGATCAATTTGTAACATCGCCATAACGGTTGATGACCAATAACAAAGTGACTGCTGTGCTCGTTTGAATGACGTCTCTCAAAATCATTTGCCATGTGGACATCATTAGGCTGTTCATAACGATTGGGACCAGCGATTGTTATTGTCTGAACAGAAGGCATTACTGGATAGCAGAGCGACGCGTTCGGAGGACATTCATCAGCGCCTATTTTTTTTCTTTTTTCTTTGTTGACTGAGGCCAACAACACAGAGATGAGAGACTCATCCCGCCTCAGGGGGAGGTCAGGAAAGGTGCGAGTATACATCACTATCATCAATCTCCTCATCATCATCATCATCATCAGACTTTTGTGACACACTCTATGACCAGAGGCTATTTACACCAATCCATAGTCAAGAGGCCTCGTACTGGTGGTTTACGGGGTCATGAACTCTGCGATCTACATCAGAAAACATCTGACAGAGGGCCTGTCAGCGCGCTGCTAAACACACACACACACACACACACACACACACACACACACACACACAGACGCCCTGCTAAACACACACACACACACACACACACACACACACACACAGACGCCCTGCTAAACACACACACACACACACACACCAAAATAATTAGACAGTGAGGACATTATGTCTAAGACAGTAAGAGCACTCTTGGAAAGTGAGGACATTTTTGGAAGTGTGGACGCTGTTGGAGAGTAATGCATTTTTTTGGAGCGTGATGACACTCTGGTCAGTAACATGTCCACATACAGTATATCTAAACTTCAGCTGGCTCCCAGATTGTGTACTGTAATGCGTGTGTATAGTCCATTTAGTCTCGTTTACACGGGAATATCCAGTAAACTAAAGAACAACGCGCGCGCACACACACACACACACACACACACACACACACACACACACACACACACATACACACACACACACACACACACACACACACGGTCAGGCGACAAGTTTCATCTCCAAGATATCAACATTTCAAGCATTAACTAAGAAAAACAACTATAACGAGGATGGGAGAGGGTTTCTAACGGCTCGGGGTAAAAAACCTTTGACAAATCTTGCCATTAAATGAATCATTTCTGCTTTCAACATAAAAATAATTCCCGTGGATTCTGAATTTGAGCTCTCAATAGATTTATTTGTTTCCCTTAGCTATGTGATTTCTTCCCGGATTCTTCTGCTCCCTCAAACGCCGCAAGAAAGAAATGATTAAGTCAAACCTGCCTCCTGAAAATGTTGCTTTTATTACATGTTTTTAAATCAACATAATAGGCAAAGTAGGTGCAATAGCGTAACACATTTATACTGAACAATTAATTGGGGATTTCCTACAATATCTAAACAATATTTTGTGGTAACTAAAGCAAGATTAAAATGGTTTATCTCAAAAGATCTTGGTTAAGGTAAGAGAAAGATCATCTTGATGGTTAAGTAATAAAAACGTAATCACAATCCTTCCCTAAACACAACCAAGGTGTTTTTGTAGCGTACTCCCAGCATTTCTAAGCTTTTTATTGCTTGCGACCCCTTAGTGTGACCCCTCATGATAGGTTGCATGTCTGCAGTGTCAGCAGTTCAATCGAAGAGTGATTTTTTTTTCCTTTCAGGAAAAATGTCAGATAACTGAATTCAGAAATAAGAATTTTTTTTCCTTTTCTTCTTATCTCCTACCTTGGTAATTATATCGCACCCCCTGGTTGGAAAACACTGGTTTAGACCTAACATGTGGAGGTTTGAAGTTTTCACTCTGTACGTCCAGCATTCACCCTAAATAAGTCCCGACTTGAAATATAAACAGTGAACAAAATCTATGCAGAAATTACATGTCCTCCAAACCATATTTATTCATACCATTGAGTAGAATATATACATATCTTTTTAGGAGACAGGGATTACATAATGTCAGAGCATGATTTTTATCATTTATTTTTGGGACATTTTAGGCCTTTTGTTTTATAGGACAGCTAATGACATGAAAGCGGAGAGAGAAGGGGAATGGCATACAGCAAAGGGCCACAGGCCGGAGTCAAACCCGCGGCTGCTGCGTTGAGGAGTGAACCTGAACTATATGGGTACACACTCGACCAAGTGAGCTACCCAGGCGCCCAGTAAGAGCATGATTTAAAGTGCTCATATTATGCTTTTTGGCTTTTCCCCTTTCCTTTATTGTGTTATATATCTTTTTGTCCATGTTATAGGTTTACAAAGTGAAAAAGCCCAAAGTCCCCCCCAAAGGGACTTACCATCTCCAACAGAAAACACTGTTCACAAACTGCTCCAAACAGCTCTACTGTAGTCCAGCCTTTACTTCCGTGATGAACGTGGTTACTTTGTAACACATGTTATAATGCTCGCCTAGCTGCTAGCATGGCACGCCCTCATACTCTGCTTCTGACTGGCTAGTAGTCCTTACCTAGGTACTGTCAGGGCACACCCTCATACTCTGCTTCTGACTGGCTAGTAGTCCTTACCTAGGTACTGTCAGGGCACGCCCTCATACTCTGCTTCTGACTGGCTAGTAGTCCTTACCTAGGTACTGTCAGGGCACGCCCTCATACTCTGCTTCTGACTGGCTAGTAGTCCTTACCTAGGTACTGTTAGGACACGCCCTCATACTCTGCTTCTGACTGGCTAGTAGTCCTTACTTAGGTACCAACAAAGATGGAATAAAAGTGAGATGTCTCACTCTGTAGCTAAAACGGAGAGCTCAACACACAGGGTGAAAAGAGGAGCTGCAGCAATGTGCAGTACGACAAATATATGGTGTTTTTTGAAAATTAAACCACATAAACCTATTCTGGTACAACCTCTAAATACAATTATGAACCTAAAAATGAGCATAATATGAGCACTTTAAGTTGAAAACACATTGACCAAGTTACAGAGTGTTGTGTCCTTGATGCGTCGTATGCATCAGTTGGTTGTATTCAGGATGTGATAAAATTGCTGTTTTGCTGAAAAGATTCAACATGTCATTGCTGGGAAATAGGACGGTAATGTACTCTGACGAGTTGACACACATCATGCTGATATGTGGGCTTACAGAGATGCCCTTTAAAAGTTTAACGGCACGTGGCACCCTGTTAGGGATGTAAGGTGCCAACCATGAACCGTAACGTCCCCGAACCTGTCTGTCTGGGGACCGGTGCTGCATGTCATTCCCCATCTCGCTTCCCTCACTGCCTGTCCTCTCGCTAGTTCTAATAAAAGGCATACAAAACATCCTGAAAATAAGAATCAATGACATCTTCAAAGGCACTAATTCTGAGGGGTGAAATTGAAGGAGGTATCTTGAATTGCACAATTTAGTAATTTAAGGTTATCACGTGTACTTTTAAAAAGGTAAAGGTAACTTTATTGTCACATACATGTAGCAAAATTCATTCGCTGCATTGAACCCATCACTCAAGGGAGCAGTGGGCAGCCATTTACAGCTCCCGGGGACCAACTCCAGATCTGAGCCAGTGCCTTGCTCAAGGGCACTGACTGGAGAACCTAGTACATGTTTTTTGATGGTGGGGGAAACTGGAGCACCCAGAGGAAAGCCACACAAACATGGGGAGAACATACAAACTCCACACAGAAAGGCCCAGAACGACCTGGATTCAAACCCAGACCCTTCTTGCTGTGAGGCCACAGTGCTAACCATTGGGCCACCATGCTTGGGATAGTTGATTGATACGTTTCCTCTTTTTTTTTGCACCTCCAGTGTCAGGGCAGCGTTCCAAACAAATGGAGAACATCAACATGGAGTTATAAGAGATTCCCGCGTGTCAAGAAGAAATTATAACTGCTGTGTGATAAACTAAAATGATTCCCCATTTCCAGAAGACTACCATGAGTCACAGAAACTCTATCAAGGTCTCCACGAGCTTTTTTAATGAGCAGTAGGAGCATTAAAGCTGCTGAGCACATACAGGATGATATTATATCAACCTTAAAATCAAGTTGAAGGATGAACGAATGCTCACATGGGATTTACAAAGTATACATGTAATGGCAGCATCAGTAGATGCATAACTGTGGCAGCTACCCTGGAGGGGTACTAATAATACTGAATCTAACCTACCTCATTAAGGGACCCTTGTTTTTTACCTTCTCCATCTCGCCAAGAGACACCGTTTTCACCAGAGGTGATGAAAAAGCACACGTCTAATCATTTCTTCTTCCATGTGCCGCGGCCGCAGAGTGTGTGCGAGCGTGGGCAGGGATTATTAACGGTTTAATGGATAGGGAAGCCTGACAGGTGGTCCTCTCGCTGAGATTAAGGACCGGCGGGTTAATGACGGTGTGGGTGAGATTGTCATAACTCACAATAAGGCCATTACAGTAATATTACCGAGAAAAGTCTTCAGCTGATAGGGGGCTCAACTCTCCAACAAGGTGGCATTGGGTGGAGGGTTTCTGCCATTTTTCAAAGACTTTTTTTTCCCTCTCCTTTAGCCTGCAGCTCAGTATAAATGTGCTTCGACTCAAGAAGAACCTTAAGGCTGATTTATGCTTCTGCGTTAAATCGACGCTGTGGGTACGTACGTAGGTATGAGGAGATACCGACCCTACGCCGGACCCTACGCCAGACCCTCCGTCGTAGCCTGACGTGCACCTCTCAAACAATGAAACTACACGCGGCGACGCACGTCACTTGGCCATGGCTTGGTAGTGTTGCATTTTCATCGACTCATTTCCTAGTTCTCCTTCTCCATAAACAACATGAACTCAAGAAGAGGGTTAACTTTTCCTGCTACACATTTCCGACAGTGGTCAGAAAGCACAGGGGAGACACTTTGTTCCTCCCTCTATGCCTCTCGCTCCGAAGCTAATCACTGTCACTCTCTCACTCCCTCTACTACACTCTCCACACGCACACGCACACACACACACACATACACACACACGCACACGCACACGCACTGCTATTCTCTCAAAAGAGATCGACGCACACACCAACGCACAAGTATAAACTTCAGGCCACTTACGTAGGCTACAGCGAAAGCTCTGCGTGGAGCCTCCGCAGAAGCATAAATCAGACTTTTAGAAAGAAACAAGTGATGAGACAAAGGAAGAGCTTCCACTGCTACAATCTCGCATAAAACAACTGGTGTGAGGATACAGAAAAACTGTCAATGCATGCAACATCTCTAATCAAATATTCAGTTGGCGCTTTAGATTGCTATTGTTTAGACAACATACTGCTGATTGGCTTTGAAATGTGACAAAAATGTAGGCCGACCACCGAATTGACAGCATCAGGAGGAGGTGGTGGTGGTGATGATAAAATAAACATAAAGAACACTTTATTGTCAGTATTTACAGCCTTTCTAACCCCTCTTCCTGGACAAAGGAGAGCACATTCCTGCACTCAGAGAAAAACACTCATCACCAGTTGAAGCTGCAGGGCAACAATGACTCTCTGACAGCCGGCTCTGCAGTTCACTACTCCCCTCTGGTGGTCAGCAAGGGCCACCGCAGTCTCCAGGGGCCAAAGGAACAAAGGAAGGAGAGATGAACAATAGAGTCAACAGCAGAAAGCAGCAGCAGAGCCACAGAACCCAGGCGAAGGTCCAGAGTGGGTGCTGTTGTGCTATCTGGCAAACATATTGCTATCTCAGGTAATGTTGGCTGGGGTTGCTGGAGTGTAAAATTTTCCAAATTTTTTTTTAAACATAAATCCGCTAAATCCACCAGACTCCATGTAAACAAACATGATTTTAGCACCGTAAAAAACACTTCATTCAAAGTCGACAGAAACAAAATAAAACTATGATGAGCCGTTTTGAGTCGTTTTTACACTTTTCCAACCATCACAACTCTAGTTTTAGTTGAAATAAACACATAGTTTACCGATTTACATAACAAATATGTTGGCTCTATACACGCTAAAAGTGTTGTCTGGTGGTTTAGCGCTAGCGACCTCAGAGCTGTTTCTGGTTAAACAGAAAGGTCTTTAACAGGCTTTAAAAACGCCTCTCTCTGTAGGTATCCTTTCCATAACGTTCTCTGACAATTATAATAATAATCGGAGCCTTCAGTGGCAAAAACAGAGCTTTTAGTGGACGCTAACTGACGCTGAACATTTGCCCCATAGAGTTACATTGCAGCCTGGTCTGTGACTGCCGGTTACAGCGTTCACGCATAATACTAGACCAATTTCAAAAAGTGTTGCTCCCATCAGTCACTTACACACAAAAAACATAGGAAAATAGGGTCCAGGTTGAAAAAAAAACCCACAGTTACCCTTTAAGGGAACATGGATGGTGTGGTTTTAAAACAATGATTCTTTTTACATTTATTTTCTGAGCAAAGTAGCCTACAAGCCGTGTAGACTTTTATAACACTATTGTAAGAAAAGACAAACGCACTTAACAGACTCAACGCAAAAGGTTATGACTACATCTTTGAGAGAAGGAAAAAAATCAAAATCATTGTTCATTTTGAAGAAGGCCTAAGGGCCTAAACACCAACATAAATAGAGAAATGCATATGGAGCTTGCTACGTCAAATCTACTTCCAGTGATCAGCACCTCATGCCAGCCCTTGGTATGTGTTACTTATTATATGACTAAATCTTTACCAGTATAATGCAACATATGACTTAACCTCTCACTCTTTATATGACTCTGCTGGCTCATGTTTGGAGGGTTATTTCTGACAGGTCTAAAGCAGAGAAACTGTACACGCACATCTTTTCAAACCTCACATCCTTGAGCAGGTGATCCTGTGCTGTGAATCTGTGTCACGGTGTGCCTGCAGTGGTCAGAGCGGCCACTCGCTCCTCCCCTCTGTACCTGAACCTGAACAACATCCACCTGCGGTCACCTGTATCCTCAGGGACCACACCCAACCCTCCATTCACTGCACCAGCAAGCCTGAAGAGAGGCACTCATCCAATTTCTGAGATCAGATTCTTGTATTGTCTGTGGTCATCATTGCTATACGGATATATTTAGACAGAGTCGTCTTCAAGGAACAGAAAACTCCTGGATCTTTTTTTTATTTGGTTGTAAGCGTTTACGTCTCTTTTTTGTTTTGCTTTCCGAAACCCAGGACTGTTAAACTGGTTTAAATCTGCTTTGAGTTGGATATATACTGTACGTACAGCAATATTAGCACACTAAAGGGTAAGATTTGTAATTTGTGTCAATGTCTCTGCCACGTGTAAACATGTTAAATGTTTCTTTCTCAGATGGCTTTCATTCTCGTATAGATCTCCAATTAACAGATATCTTTACCGTTTCTCACAGCTGTGTGTGTTATCATTAAGGCTCATTGTCAGCTGTGTCATTTTCACAGTCATTTCGTTGGGATGTGGGCTGGATGTAATAGCATGCATGAATATTGGCCACTTAGACTCTGTGTGTGTGTGTGTGTGTGTGTGTGTGTGTGTGTGTGTGTGTGTGTGTGTGTGTGTGTGTGTGTGTGTGTGTGTGTGTGTGTGCGTGTGTGTGCGTGTATGAGAGATATAAGGTCTCGGCTGATGAAAGAAGAAATACAGTAATTTATCTTCTTTTATTACAGATTAAAATGGGCTGCTTCACATTCATCAAATTGATGATGGTCTTGTTCAACTTGCTTATCTTTGTGAGTATGTTTCTGCTTTGATTGCATGCTCATATATAGGAGGAGGCAGCAGGGGAGGGATGTTCACTGACTGTGTTAAATCTTAACATTAAAAGTCATGTGGGAAGTAAAAAAAAAATCATTTCACGCCGCCCTTCAATGCAAACATACGTTACATAAACATTTCAGATCACTGAGCCAGAAGGCCTAAATGATGCTCCTTTCTCTCCACCTAGCTATTTTCATCTCATTAACTTTAAAAGGCTCTAATTTGGCCAACCTTCATCTCTGGCTTAATGTTATAACTAATGTGGTTTGTGAAATGGAGAGAAACTTTGGCAAGGGCAAGCGGAAGTTGCCTGCCGAGTCGGGCCCACCTAGAGTCCCACTGTCACAGATGAACCTTCCAGCACAAGTCATCACTTTTCCTCACATTTCCAATTTCTGCCGTCTCTGAGTTACGCTGCTTCTGGATCTGGAGCGGCAGCTCTTAAAGGCACAGCAGCACACTGATTATGATGTCTCTTTGTTAGCCAGCAGAGCAGAATGATAAAATAATTCTCATGCTCATAAAGGTGATGATTTGATGCAACTGCTCCAACACTTCAGCTATATTTCAAGCTCGGTGTTGCAACTTTATTATCTCCTCTCCATCAGAGGAGTCATCCCTAGAGGAGATCTGCATTCAGAGAATTTATCTTTCGAGGAAATAAGGGGCAGGAGTCAATATTCTTCTGTGAATCTGAGTCAGTTCTTAAATTCCAAAACTTGACTATTGAACATTAATAATGGTCTGGTTTCTCTTTGCTTGATACGCTGTGTGTACTTCAGAAGTCTCAGAGTTACTTGTGCAGCTTATGCCTAGCATACACTAGAAGACTCTGAAAAGACTTTAACTAAAGTCTGACACTTTCTTACATCTAAAGACAATCTGTCATAATGCCACTGAGTTTTAGTTAGTAGATTTTGCAAAGACTGGAGATCACAGGGTCACAATTTAATCTTTTTTGAAAAATGTAACCAAGCTAGCTAGCTAGCATTAGCCGCTAACTTAAGAGAACGTTTACTGATTTTGCCCTTGATATTTTAGTCACAAAGTAGACGTTTGAAAGGGTGGAGATCTTGCATGGTCACAATTTGAAAGACTAGATTTGTTTAGAAAAATGTAATCTAACTCTAGCATTAGCTAGTAACTTAAGAGAACGTTTGTAGATTTTCTGTTCTGCCGAACATGCAGATGAATGGCGGCAGTACCCGGAGGTCTGCGTTTACCCGCCAGTCAATCTCCGCTGTATGACTCGCTACAGAAGGGTTGAGAATCAGCAACTTTTTACTCTTTAGCGTTTAGCTTAGCACGGCGCCATAGCAACCATAAAGACCACTGGCTCTAGCCGTTTGCTGCTTCCTCTTTGGTGCTGGAGGGAGCGCACCCATTGGTTGTTGACAATGTTCACATGATTTAACTTCACTAAGACTTAAAACTTACGATAATATGAAATATGTTTGATTTTGTCTGAACGTTCACACGGGAAAAAGACCAAGTTTTAGGACCAAACGACTGAGACGACAGGAGCGCCCCCAAGATTTTCATCATTTAATTCCGATATTAGAAAAATTGTTTGCGAAAGTAAAATTACTTCAAAAATAGTTTTATGTCAGATTGGCATAAGGGAAATATTACTTCAAACAGTGCAGTCTGAACAATTTTCTGGTGCATCGAATATTTCAATACTTTTTTGAGCCATAAATTATAGCTTCAGATGTTTTCCTGTCTATCTACTGATATTAGTGTGGTAAAACGTGGGGGGGAAGGTGTCACTTTAGACGAAATCACGCCCACTTGTACTTTTTAAGAACTTGTTTGAGGACATTAGTTTGAACCCATCTGAAGATTGAAATGCCGATTTGGTTCCGAATTGTAATTCTGTAATTTAAATGTTTTGTCACAAGTCCTTCTAAATAGATCCTTGTACACTTGAGAATACTATTATACAGCAAAACAGTATTTTATGAGTTATGAGTTTAGTTTGATAACTTCCTGTTGTCAGTCATCTATTTTCAACCAGTAAAAGAAAACTTAAGACTTTAAGGAAGTGTTATGAAAATGAAGGAGCAAAGAAGTATTGTAGTAACTAAAAGTAACTAAAAACTTGCTAGTTTTCAGACTTAGAGCAGGTTAAAACTGCAGGCTGCATTTTAAATGTGCTGCTCCGCTAGCTGGAATGAATCATAGCCTGATCCAACACCCCCCCCCCTCTTCCTGCTCTCAAACACAGCGAGCTTTGCTCTGTCTATGTATTTCCTTGTTCCCTCCCCTTCAGATCTACAGCTTGAAGATGGGTGTAACCAACATTTTGGTGTGAAAGCTGACAGGCCCCCTCCACTGCGGAAACACATGTTGCTCAGATAAAAGCTCAAACTAGTTTCATTTTTCAGAAAGTGAGAGTCAGGCAGGCTTTGTCAGTGAGAGGTGAAATGGAGCCGAAACGAGTTAAGCTGGACCGGGATGCCTTTACTTGTTCGATCTGTCTGGATGTACTGAGCTATCCAGTGACTACTTCTTGTGAACACAGCTACTGCACGGACTGTATTAAAAGCTTCTGGGATAAAGAGGATGATGAGAGAATCTACAGCTGCCCTCAGTGTGGGCAAATCTTCACACCGAGGCCCGTCCTGGTGAAAAACACCACGTTAGCAGATTTAGTGGAAGAACTTAAGAACAATGGACTCCAAACTGATCCTGCCGATCACTGCAATGCTGAACCTGAAGATGTAGCCTGTGATTTCTGCACTGGGACAAAACTGAAAGCACACAAGTCCTGTCTCGTCTGTCTGGTATCCCTCTGTGAGCAACACCTTCAGCCTCATTTTGAATTACCTATCTTTGAAAAGCACAAGCTGGTGGAGCCGTCCAAGAATCTCCAGGAGAACATCTGTTCTCGTCACGATGAGGTGATGAAGATGTTCTGCCGTACTGATTGGCAGTGTATCTGTTATCTCTGCCCTGTGGATGAACACAAAGGCCACGACACAGTCTCAGCTGTAGCAGAAAGGACTGAGAGGCAGAAAGAGCTTGAGGGGAATCAACAAAACATCCAGCAGAGACTCCAGGACAGAGAGAAAGAGGTGACACTGTTTCAACCGGAGACGGAGGCCATCAATCGCTCTGCTGATAAAGTAGTGGAGGACAGCGAGAAGCTCTTCGCTGAGCTGATCCGTCTTATTGAGAAAAGAAGCGCTGATGTGAAGGAGCAGATCAGATCGCAGCAGAAAAGCGAAGTGAGTCGAGTCACAGAGCTTCGGGAGAAGCTGGAGCAGGAGATCGCTGAGCTGAAGAGGAACAACGCCGAGCTGACGGAGCTCTTACACACCGAGGATCACAACCAGTTTCTACACAACTACCCCTCCCTGTCGCCACTCAGCAAACCTACAGACTCATCCAGCATCAATATCCGTCCTCTGAGATACTTTGAGGATGTGACAGCGGCTGTGTCAAAAGTCAGAGAAAAACTACAGGACTTTCTGAGTGAGGCATGGACAAACATCTCACTGGCAGTGACTGATGTGGATGTTTTACTGTCCCAACCGGAGCCCCAAACCAGAGCTGATTTCTTAAAAAGTTTGCGTAAAATCACACTGGATCCAAATACAGCACACACACAGCTGTCAGTGTGGAACAGAGGAGCAACATTCATGAAAGACCAACAGTCTTATTCTAGTCACCCAGACAGATTTACTTCATGTCGTCAGGTCCTGAGTAGAGAGAGTCTGACTGGTCTTCGTTACTTGGAGGTGGAGTGGCGCGGGATAGGAGTTTGTGTAGCAGTCACATACAAGGATATCAGCAGAACAGGGGGCTATGATGAATGTGGATTTGGATACAATGACAAATCTTGGTCGTTAAGTCATCGCAATAAAAGTCTTGCATTTCATCACAACAATGTCCGCACTTCCATCTCAGGTCCGTGGTCCTCCAGAGTAGGAGTGTACCTGGATCACAGTAGAGGCCTTCTGTCCTTCTACAGTGTCTCTGAAACCATGACTCTCCTCCACAGAGTCCAGACCACATTCACTCAGCCGCTCTATGCTGGATTTCGCTTTGATTATAGTTGGGGAGACTACGCCACGTTCTGTGAACTCAATTTGACAGAAGACGTTTAAGGGGCAATGGGTTAGAGTCTGTGTTTTAATGCTAATGGTGCGTAATTTCTGTCGAGGAGTTCTATGTAATGACGACAACACTCTCACCACATCCACATGATGCAATCTTTCGGTGATCGCACACCCACCCCGTCACCACGCAGTTGCTAGTAGTTTAACCCGTCAAATCCAGGAGGACACAGAGAATAAAAAAACAAAACATGATGGACTCTTCAGAAGAGGTATTTATCTTGTAATTGTTATGTCCTCTCTGTCTCCAAAGCTGAACACTGCTGGCTTGAATGTAACGGGCGTTGAATAATATACAATAGTTGCGCACTATAGCTTTAACTCTTAAACTTATTTTGTCTCCATGTTTGTTGCTGAGAGCTGATGGTTGTGGCGTTTCTTACCTGCACAGAGATCAGCTGTCAAACATTAAGGGATGTACTTTAATATCTTCTCATTGGTCGTAAATGTTAGGAGTTTCTTTAACTGGCGATGCTTCCTGGGTCTGTTTAGCCATAGAGGTTTGTTTATATTTCTCTGCATGAAAAAGAAAACTTCTCTGTGCTCTAAAAGATTCATGAATATTTGTATTGATATTGTTTCTCTTCCAATGCATGGGTCCTTCTTTGTGTACATTTTTAAAGAAATCTATAATAATTTACATACGTTTGTTTTTCTACTTTTACTTCAATTAAATTGTACTTGTAATGGAGTGTACACTACACTGTAGTACTTCTCCTTTTACTTCTGTATTATTTCTACTTTACTTCTGTAGTTTTTCTACTTTTACTTAAGTAATATATTTACTTGTAATGGAGTATTATACTGTAGTTTTCTGCTTTTACTTCAATAGGCTTTTACTTGGATCTGTAATGTATCACATTTACATACATTTGAATTTCTACTTTTACTTCAATAAAATGTTTACTTGTAATGGGATATCATGGTGTATTATTTCTACTTATACTTTAGTTAAGAGTTGTACTTGTAATGCAGTATCAAACTGTAGTATTTCTACTTTTACTTCAATTAAATGTTTACTTGTATTGGAGTACCTACAGTGTTCAAATAGCTATAGTCAGTCCTGCATGCTTTACACTGGTTACAGAAAATGAGATGATTTACAAAGTAGAAATGTGTGCTTTGACAGAGTGTGTGGATGAAGCATTCTGTGGTTAAATTTGACTTTAAATTCAGCACCGTGCAGTGCTCACCCCGGGGCTACATTACCCTGGTTCTCAGTTCCATTTATGAATTACCTTTTTAAAGAAAAAATGCAAACTAAAGCTAAACAAACCCATTAGAGAGTGAACAGAAACATAAATATTCAAGTTTGCAAAATAGATACCCTGTGATTTTAGTTCCAAAGAGTACATCTCTCCTTTCCTTGAAATCGATCTAAATGCATTGAAAATAAAACATTTTAAAAGTGTCTCCATGTATACTCTGTGTGTGCAGATCCACGGCCGAGTGTCAGAACTTAATCAGATTGTCTGCTCCCGGTACTATGACCCATGAAAATGGGTTTTTTTAAACTCAACTGACATCTTCCTCATTCCAGCCCTTTGAAAGAGAACCAATTCCATTTCAGTTGGGGTGGGACGGGCCCGTTCTCTTTTCTGCTCCCTCTGTATCTTTCTATCTCTCCATTTACCGCCTCTCTTGAGGCTGTGGCCTCCTATTCTGCTGCCTGTTATTCATTCCCTCTCCTCTAACCCTAATAGGTTATATTTCCCATCTCCATAGATACGACACTGCTTGTTCTTTCCCCTGCTCTTTCAAAAACCTGATTTACTTCCAGTCCTTTTCTTTTTCTCCATGTGGGTGTTCAACTGACAGGGCATCAACCTGCATATGGCAGACCATCAAAAGGATTAAAAGAATGAAAGACATAGTGCCAGCTATAATTATACCCGCTGAGGGATGATGGTGGCACACATGGACTTGGAGAGGAATATGCTTGTCGTATCACATTTAGCCATCGGTGAACTGATGGCACCAAACAGGTTCAAGAGATGAGAAAGGAAACCCTGAAGTGAAAGGTGGGGAGAGGCAGAGAGAATAAAGGAGAGCAAAACAGAGCGAGGCCAAAGTAGGGAGACAGAGAAAAGAAGGGGGAGATGATCCCCACGTGGGGGACGTCAGCGTCTGACAGGAGATGTGGAGTGTCGGGGTCTGAAGGGAAGCAGAGGGGTGAGGGCCCCCTGATGGCGACGAGCCTGATGGAGCCTGACAGACAATATCAGGTTTCAAACATGGTTTCTGCAGAGGACACGGGAAGAAGGAGAAATCACTCAGTGCGAGGGGGAAATACACAGAAGAAGATGGAGGAGGGTAAAAGGGAGGAAGAGAAGGTCAGAGGTGGAGAGATGAGGAGGGAGAGATAATGAAAGTGGGATCGGGTGGTTACCAGACTGTAATGTGAAACATGTGACATAGTACTGATTTAGTTTGTTATGAGCAGGTTTTACAGGTTTTGAGTCCATGTATTTCTATAAATGCACATTAGTTTCCCCTAATATAATGTTACCTTTGTGACGTTCATGGTCAGAGATTATTAGGCAAGTTTAATTACTGTACATTCTTAAACCGTAGCCTTTATTACCTTTAACTGCAGGTTATATTAGAGACAGAATTTTATTTCTATTTTTTTTTATTAAAATTATTCCTACATTTTAAATGTAAGACTCAGTTTGATTGTTTGTTTGTTTTGTTTTTTTTATCTGCTCAGAACATAAAAATACTTTGCACATCAATAACGTGAGGCAGGTGCGTTGGAGGGGGACGATAAAAAAAAAGCCAAGAAACTCCTGCACACTGTCTAACTTGCAAAGATACTTTTAATAGCTGGCAACGTTTCAGTACTAGACCATCAGGCAAATGAATGTAAATGAGTGTGAAATGATTCATTTGCCTGATAAAGCTCTAGTACCGAAACGTTGCCATTTATCTTTGCAAGTTAAACCGTGTGCGGAGTTTTTTTTTATTTGTGTCCTTGATAAAATTTAGGATGAGTAGCAGTACATTTTCGCAGCATTTATCCTTTCAATACTGTCAATGAAACGCAACTCTTTCTGCACAAATATTTTACATTAAAGATAATCAAGGGCACAATCACTCCTTTTTTTTGAACACTCAGTGTATACCAGCACAAATACGAGTCACATATGTGGAGTCTAGTCCTTGTTGTCATTGCATTTCCTTCTTGCTGAATTAAGTTGCAGAGCTGACAAAAGAAATCAGTAAACACACCTGCCTCGCTTGACGGTCCATGCAATAATCCCATAATCTACTTCAGTACACACCAAGGCTGTCTTTATCTAGTAGCACAAGATGATGATCACTAAATGGCCTTCCGTTACGCCTGTGTGACATGAGTGGGGAGATAAAGGCAGTAATTTCGTTCAGAAAGGTAAAAAGAGGGCAAGTCGGTGCTTGAGCCTTGATACATAATGGGAGGCCTGAGGCGGCACCTCTCTGTCTCACAAAAGGAATACTCCTCTCTGAATGGAGTGAACAATATTAAAGTGACATGGCGTCACTAAGAGGTAATAGTAAGAGAGCGTTAGTGACTTAAGATGGCTTCTCATTTCCAAAAACCTATTACCCTCTGAAAAGCTGTTGAACCCAGGTGATTGACGTTTTACTCGCCGTTGTTGCGTGCGGCTTGCATCCTCCGGAAAACTAGTTTCTCAGTGTTACACTTTTACGGGGATTTGTGTGTACATGTTGATCGTGTTTTCCTGGATCCTACTGCAGCTTGGCGGCCTGACCCTGCTGGCCATGGGGATCTGGGTGAGCGTAGACGGGAGCTCCTTCCTCCAGCTGCTGGGGCCATTCTCCGGTCAAGGCATGCAGTTCGTCAACGTGGGCTTTTTCTGCATTGCCGTCGGGGCTGTGCTGGTGCTGCTAGGGTTCCTGGGCTGCTGTGGGGCCCACAAAGAGAGCAAGTGTCTCCTGCTCACGGTAGGTGTATAGGACATTTTAATAAACAGCCACAAAGGTAAAAAGAGGGCAAGTCGGTGCTCGAGCCTCGATACATAATGGGAGGCCTGAGGCAGCACCTCTCTGTCTCACAAAAGGAATACTCCTCTCTGAATGGAGTGAACGATATTAAAGTGGCATGGCATCACTAACTCATTTCCAAAAACATATTACCCTCTCAAGAGCTGTTGAACCCAAGTGATTGACGTATAGGTAGCCAGAGGATATACGGGCCAAGATGAGCAACTTGAGATGCGACAATGGAGTTGGAGTTGGAGACGACATCTCTTTAAATAGATATTTGCATATCAATGCAAATACATTAATGCAAAATGTTAATGTAAAGCTAAACCGATGGCCGATGGGTTCAAAAATTAGCATTTCGACCAATGCTTTCCATCTCTTTGCTCTCCCCACGGACTGTTTACCTGCAGGCAACCAATGCCCGCTCAAGCGTGATTGGTCAATACTACTCAGACTACAAATGGACTACAAACTGAAACCAGAACACTTCTAATACCAAAATATTGTTATACAGATTTATATGCAGATATCCATTTGTAGAGATTACCATCAAACAAGCTCTGATAAAGTGACTGTAACTGACCTGTAGCAACAAACAGGTGCTGACACCGTCAAGAGACGAGCTGGTGAACATAGTGAAGCATTTAGCAGCTAAAGAGCCAGATATTTCTCTCAATAGCTGGTGGAGACCAAACCAGAGCTAAAAGAGAGAGAATATTCGACTTACATTCATGAAGTGGACACAAATACCACTCCAAAACTCCATGTACTTTCACGCGGATGACTTCTCACTGTGTCTACCAGTCAGAATCAAGATGGTTAAAACTAAATCATGTCGTAAAACCAACAGCGACACAATACAGTCATCCATTCGTGTATTGTGAAGGGCTGCACAATATATCTTTCTTTTTTTTAATCGTCATCACGGTAACAAGTGGCGCAATAAACACATTGTAAAAAACTGCAGCATATCGTGAAAGACACTCAGAGTTTTTTTTGTGTTAGTTGAAAGTACAGAAAAATACTTTGCACATCTACGTGCGTGAGACAGGTGCGTAGGAGGGGGACAAGTAGGTCAACAGTTGCAAAGAAAAACTCCTGCACACTGTCTAACTTGCAAAAAATATAAAGTTTTTATAATAGGCAACATTTCGGTACTAGACCATCTTCAGGCAAATGAATCATTTCACACTCATTCACGTTAATTTCCTTGATGGTCTAGAACCGAAAAATCATTATTCATTAGTGTGTTAGTTGAAAGAAAATATCAGTAGAAAACTGCACTTGATAATGTAACTGTCACTTTTTTTAGTGCTGCCTTTTATGTTCAATTCAATGTTCAATTGTTCAATAAAAGAAAGTTAAAGTGCCCATATTCTGCTCATTTTCAGGTTCATAATTGTATTTTAAGGTTGTACCAGAATAGGTTTACATGGTTTAATTTTCAAAAAACACCATATTTTTGTTGTACTGCACAGCTCTCTCTCACTGCTGCAGATCCTCTTTTCACTTGGTCTCCGTTTTAGCTACAGAGTGAGACCTCTTTTCTTCTTCTTCTGTACTATCTTTGATTGCACATGCTCAGATGTAGATCATGTCAGCTAGCTAGCTCCATAGACAGTAAAAGAAAGGCTGTTTCTCCAACTTCAGTCAGTTACAAGGCAGGATTAGCTGGGAGACTTCTTCTAAATGAGGGCGCACATGGAAGTAGTTCTTTTGTAGATTATGGTGAACGTGTGTGTGTTGTAGCAGTGCTTTGCTATTGAGAATGACTTTAAAAATGTTTAGCAGAATACAGAAAGCAGCACAAATGCAGAACTGAGTACACTTTAAAGTGCCCACATTATGAAAAAAACACTTTTTCTGGGATTTGGGGTGTTCTTTTGTGTCTCTGGTGCTTCCACACACATACAAACTTTGAAAAAAATCCATCCATGCTGTTTTGAGTGAGATACGGTTTCTGAATGTGTCCTGCCTTCAGCCTCCGGGTGAGCTGTTCAAAATCGGCACGGCTTATGACGTCACAAGCCGAAACGAGCTGGCTAACCGCAACCGTTAGCTCGTAGTGTTAGCATGCTAATGCTAATGCTAACACTAGCATGCTACCTCGTTCTCAATAGCAAAGCACTGCTACACACACAAGTTCACCATAATCTACAAAAGAACTACTTCCATGTGTGCCCTCATTTAGAAGTCTCCCAGCTAATCCTGCCTTGTAACTGACCGAAGTTGGAGAAACAGCCTTTCTTTTACTGTCTATGGAGCTAGCTAGCTGACATGATCTACATCTGAGCTACTGCGCATGTATGCGAGTGCAGAAGAAGAAGAAGAAGAAGAAGAAGAAAAGAGGTCTCACTCTGTAGCTAAAACAGAGACCAGCTGAAAAGAGGATCTGCAGCAGTGAGAGAGAGCTGTGCAGTACAGCAAAAATATGGTGTTTTTTGAAAATTAAACCATGTAAACCTATTCTGGTACAACCTTAAAATACAATTATGAACCTGAAAATGAGCATAATATGGGCACTTTAATGTTTATATATCCCAAGTACTGTCATTATCGATATTCAAGGTTATTGCATATTTTCCACGGATCGTGCAGCCCTAGTATTGTGTTCCGTTGCCATTAAAAAACGACTTCAACCACTGACATTGTGATGTAATACACCATAAATGATCATGTGCGGGTGCTCCACGTTCAGTATCTCCCCCATACTTTACATTCGCACCCAGCTCATCAACAGCTCAGATAATATTCACATCCGCCCCTCCTGCCCCATTCATACCCGCAACAACAGCAAACCCCTGAGCAGCACAGTGCACATTATGCTCATTAACGACGAGCCTAACTACCTCTTAGTCCACTGCAGTGAGTCTAATGAGAAGCACAGGCAGCACATATTACCCCCATCATGTCCACATCTCCCATCGAGTTGAATGATGACGGTGCAGCAGATCTCGCGACTGACAGCGCAGGGCTCAGCGCATATCTGGCTCACATGAGGAACAGCTGTAATGGACTGAATAAAGAGAACGGGTGAGCTGATAGAGGGGGATCATTTAGGCTCTGTGTCAGGCTCTGTCTAATCAGCCGAGCTTTATCGCCAGTCTGTGATTGTTGCGCACTACAACAGCTGTTTTACATGACCCTGGGTATTTACCAGTGTTGGTGGCTACAAACCTCAGAACTTTAAATTGCTCACAATTTTTTATTTGATTTTCGAGAAAGGTCTTAGGTCCAATGCAATACTCACTTAAAAAGCCAATCTTCATCAGAGCAAATGTTGACAAAAGAGCATAATGACATAAGCCATGCCTTTCTATGCTTTATGCAAACATAAATGCAGATCATTGTGGCTCTGGTCTTGAAAACGGCTCACTATTTTTTTTTAATCATTTTTAAATAACAAAATACCCAGAAACTTTCTCCTTGTCTCCCCTTCTTTCCTCCCTGCAGTTCTTCTCCATCGTCCTCATCATATTCATCGCTGAAGTGGCAGCTGGAGTCATGGCTCTGGCCTACTCTTTATTTGTAAGTCCCCCTCTTCACCTCTCTCTTTCTTTGCGTTCACATGCCTCATCACATCCCCTCCCTTTCTTCTCCTATTCACTCCCTCTCACCTCCTCGTCCCACTTTCTGGATATTATCTCCATGTAAATTCCCCATCATAGCTGCAGCCATCATTGAATTACTGGCTTTATTTCCGCCTCACTACCTTCGGCTACTTAATGACTCCGGGGCAGCCCGGGGCCGTGTGCCATCTCTAACTTTGAGCAATTTATTACTCTGGAATATTGAAGCTAAAGCATTTTATATGCAAAACAGCCTATTTACATATGTGCCCCCCCCCTCTCTCCCACACAATCTATTTTTACATTTAGTGCCACGTATAATAATTACTAGGGTTTCAAATGAGCTGCGTGAAAGGAGTTTAGTGAAGATTGGGATCCTAATAAAGAAAATGTAGAGTCGATATTTTTTTATCCAATCATAGGATGCAACTGAGTCCCCAGGAGCAAGAGAGGTAATCTAACAAACATCCAGGGAGGAGCTGATGAACGAGGAGTGGACTGGGAATTTCACTTCTTTGTGCTGGGATTGTTGGTAAACCAGTTTGAGCAGCAGCAGCAACACACTGCAAAGACTAGAAAGATTCTAAGACTGACAAATGATGTCCTGTGGACAGGGAAACCATATGAGTAACTGCTCATACGAGTTGTCATTGAAGGCAACGGCAAATACAAATGTTGCCAGGGAGTTTGTAGGATTTCTTTAAAAATCTAATTTTCTACAAGTGAAAAAAGATGCCTGAAGAGAGATTATTTCAGCTGTTTTTTCTTTTTAATGAGTATTCTCTTGTTTCAAGTATTGAAAAATAATGTGTGGTGAAGCCTATGGGAGCTAACTGATGCTGACCTTACACCAAACGACTTTTGAAGCCATTTTACTGTCGCAGACAATTTTATAATATCAGAATGAAATCTTGAGTCTTAGAGGGCGAGAGAGGGAGAAAGAGAGAAAGAGGGAGAGAAAGATGGATAGACTGAGAGAGAGAGAGAGGGAGAGAGGTGTGAACTATTGTCTAAAGCTCAATGAAAATGTAAGACATAGATCATAGATTTGGCTTCCCCGTGGCGATCACACATAGGGTTTAGAGTCAATTTAACGCGCTGTTTGTCAGCTTAAGCATTATCTGTTCATTACAAACACAAAGGACATCATCATTTCCATCCCGCATATGAGTGTGTGAGGGCAGCTGTCCATCTCGTGCATGTGATAAGACACAGTAAACACAATAGCATCTGAATAATAAATATGGGCAATAACCATCTAATATGCATACATATAGGCCGCCTGTGCCAATAAGACAATGAAAGGAGACAATAAATAAAGCTTTGATCTATTATGTCCTACTTATCTGCAGCATAAATCTGCCTTTTGGCCAACGGGTCCCCCCGCAGCTCATCTAACCAAAGAGCCAATAACCTTCAGGTGGTCGGAATAACTGAGATTTAATAAGCAATTCCAGCGGGCATTATGAGAGGCCGTCAGTGGTCATGCTTGTCCTTTCTGCTTCGAGTGATTCGGAAGTGACCAGGGTGGAGATTTATTACCGGAGGCTGATATGGGCTTCACACTGGATCAATGAAATGGAGGTGATGTGGCGTTTAATGAATCATCCATGTACAGTGACGGAATGTTCTCTCAAAACGTAATCCAATACTGATTGTTGTTTGCTTTAATATGTCGTCAGTGAGAGGAAGGATTAGCCCGAGTAAGTGATGTAAGATGATTAACTCCAATTACTTCTGCGTTATAGCTGCACCAATCCATATCTTTTTATTAATGATGGAAGAAATGTCTGTGTGCCTGTGGAAGGGGTCGGTCATGACGAACCCGCAGAGAATCAACACAGACTCTCAGACTCTCTCAGCTTCACGGAGCATTTGAGCGTCTTTTAGCGTAATGATTATTTGCTATTATTCGTACACAATAACAGTACACTTTTCTTGTGTTGTATCAAGCAAACTCTTGTTTTAATCCAGATGTTTAAGGAGAGTCTTTGAGGATTCTGGAAATGCCCTCAGAAGTCTTTTCTTTTAACAATGTATCCCCAGGTTTCCACAAGTTCAATTTAAGACTTTACGACCTTTTTAATACCATTTACAATGAAATGTAATACTAACTTCATAATAATACTGGCAAAAGTATGTAGGATATAATAGAATATCAGAAAGGATTGTAGGCTATAAAAATAATTGTTAACCAAGTACTTGAACTGAATACATTTTATTGTAGTACTCAATGCATCCATGCTTTGTGACAAAACAATGAAGGAGTTATTTGATCTTATGAAAGGACAAATGTTAGAGCTTTGTGAATAAAATGTAAGACTTTCCAAAGAAATGTAAAGACTTTTAAGGCCTTATTTTTCAAAATTATATTTAAGACATTTTAAAGACTTTTAAGACACGCACGGGTGTCCTGTTTTAAGATCATTAGGAGCCGGTTGCACCAACAGGGCTTACGCCTCGTCTAAACCTAAGTAGGTCTTAACTCAGCGTTCTAAGTCCGACCTAACAGTTACGCCAGTTGCACCATCTTGGCCTAAGTCCTCTTCTCGCTAAGACCGGGCGTAACTCTTACGCCTAGTCAGTAGCAGGCATAAAGTCGAAATCTAAGCACGTTTCAATAATAGTAGTAGTAGTCTTTCCACTTTTTTCGTACATGGCTCTTTGTACGAAGGCTGCCTGAGTCAGAGCAATCGTTGATCGCCTCCGTTATCTGTCTCCATGTTGTTGGTTTCTTTTTGTTTGTTATAATGTTGGACTGGTTGGCAGTCAACGTATGTCTGTGCTGCCTGTACAGCTCTATCAATTTCCTTATCTTCCTTATCTTGTCAAGCTATATTCCAAAAATATATTTCTGTCACCTTTTATTGCGTCTTTATTTTTATTCATGACGTTTCAAATCAGCTGTTTTTTTCAACTGCATAAATAAACACAGACAGGGAGATGGAAATGCAGCTGATGACCTGACCCAAATGGAATCTGTGGATTTGTTTTTACAGTTTTCATCAGAATAAAAAAAGAGTTTTTCTGCTTGGGGTGGACATGTGTTAACACTGAGTTTTGGTTAAATTTTTTGTTTTTTTGCTTAAAAATCTGGGATGTGGGAAATCTGTGGAAAGTTCTGCAGACCTCGCACACAACCTTCTCACACCAAAGTGACGCTTGGCTGAATGTAATAAGGTTTTCATTTATTGCTTTTCCACTTACAGTGAGAACAATAACCAATTAGCAGCGGGCAAGTCACTGCGGTAAAAGATATCGATAATTACTTCAGAAGAAGCAACGCTCAGTAAAGCAACAAGAGATCAATAACACAAGGCTGAAGATTTTTATCATGTGTGTAGACGATGTTCACTCTACTGTATTTATAGATGTGTTACCGCCTCTCGCCTCACTGTGCTGTGGGCTTCTGTAGGCTTTGTCCCGTCTGTCCACCGTTTGTGTGTGTGTGTGTGTGTGTGTGTGTGTGTGTGTGTGTGTGTGTGTGTGTGTGTGTGTGTGTGTGTGTGTAGGGGCCCATATCAGTATGTAAGCATGCGAGTGTGTGTGCCTAACAGGATGTGGTGAGGCAAGGGTGCAGAGTGACAGTGATGAATTAGCCGGCTGGTAATAACCCTCTCTGATCTCAGCCGCTCTCACAGCTTCTTGGGGGGCACTTTTAATTGTGACATGTATCCCAGCATCCCCTCGGGCATCTCGTACGCCTGCCCCCTTCACTGTACAGTACACACACACACACACACACACACACAGAGGGAAAAAAAGAAGCTCTTTCAGACACACAAACCTGATAGACACACGGTTGCACGTGGCCACATGCACATACAGTAAAACACACACTCTCCCTCCTCATCAAATGGGTCTTTGTGTGACTGTATGCGACAGGATTATTAATCAAAATGGGGGAAAAAACAGACAGAGGAAGGGGAGGAGGAGGGGAGGCGTGAAAGAGAGCTAACCTGTGTGTGAAGGAATCCTTTCACAACAAAAGACTCTCCTCATGCCTGAAACATAACCTGCCTTTTTGGATGAACACAAATAGAGGACAAAATGTGCCCTGACCGAAGCCATCAGGAGCATCAATATATATGTTAATGCACCACCCCCCCCCAGCTCACAGTTTACAACCATAAAAAAGAGAAGAAGAATGGAGAATAATGGCTTGGCCATCGTTTTTTATTTATTTTCATTTTTTTTTCCCAGGCCGGGGCTGTTTATTTCCAAAGTGCTTTGTGTAAGAGAAGATTTATTTAATTTGTGATGAATAGGTGACTCCCAGATAATTCCCTATCCTGCCTGTGAAATTAGCTGCAGTATTTTATTTTCAGGAGCTCCCATAGTGAGTATACTGAAGTGTGTTTATATGTGTGACACTGGTAGACTTTGACAGTAAAAGCTCTGCAGTGCAGTGATGTGCTTGTATATCCATCCACAGGAGGGTATTTACATGTATAGGCCTCTCATACATACTGAACCCTAAATGAGACCGTAAGTCTGCTCGATTATAGAAAAAAATCATAGGCACAATTTCTTTGGTCAATATTGTAATCAATCACGATTATTTAACACGATTACTTGACTTTTGGAAAGATGTTGCAATTATTAAAACAGTGAAACTAAATTCTTGCTAAATATAATGTGCAAAATAACCGTTTTTCTCGACTACATCGTTTTTTTTGTGATCCCTAGGAGATCGAAATCACGATCAAAATTTGAATAACTTCCAAAAGCCCTATGAGACAGTCTGACATGGTGCGGCTGTTTTTTTAACCTTTGATTAAAAGTATTTTTTGAAAAGGATGACTTTTTTGGGAAAAAATAGGGTATTTTTAGAGAATAAACTAAAAATGCGTTGGTAAGTGTGGACTTTTAGAGAGTCGTTACGTGTGTGTGTGTGTGTGTGTGTGTGTGTGTGTGTGTGTGTGTGTGTGTGTGTGTGTGTGTGTGTGTGTGTGTGTGTGTGTGTGTCTTCCTCAGGCAGAGGGGATCGTCAGAGCGTGGGCCACAACATCTTTACAGAATGATTACGGCAGTGACCCTGTGGTCACTAAGATCTGGAACACCACCATGACGGAGGTACAGTATCTCTGAAATGTGCATGTTCACAACTTTTTGGCACTGGTTTGGCATGTCTTCGCTCTAAACTACAAACTGCATACGCATAAATGTATGTATGGATGTATTATTACTTAATATCCTTGCTGACCATTTTCCAAATCACAAAATCAGGTTTTAAATTAATTTCCCACCTTCTTGGAGACATTGTTTTCACTTCCTCTCCAAGAAAATCTACTTTCTGAATCTTGAAACCTGCTGCATAATCTATTACAGTCAAACTTATTTCATTTAACATTATTTATGTGAGGGGCACAACATTGACAAGTTGCATGCAGGAAGTATGAACGCACAACGATACAGAGCAACAGCTGAACTGACAGCCTCAACTCCAACCCGTTCTCGCTCCCAACTCGTCAAATACTGACTCTTGGTCAGTGGCTCTCAGTGTTGGATACCGACGCAAAAATCACCCTTTAGTGTCTGTAGGGAATGCAACGGGCATAACAGCAGCTTGAACACGGTGCTGTAAGATGACGTAGTATTAAGCGAGACAACGGTAGTGAGTAGCGAGTAGTGGTAGATGCTAATTCGGAGCCGCTAGACGTGTCAACGTAGTTAGGTTTAGGCATAAGGAGTGGTGATTGGTTAGGGTAAGAATACCAGGGTAAGCCAATCAGAGGCAGAATAAGGCGGGTCACGAGGCACGTCCTGTGACGTCGACACATCTACCAGATCCGATATAGCATCTACCGTGAGTAGTATGAAACACCAAAAATCTGCGAAAGGAGCTTGGTTGGGGTGGTGGATGGGTCAAACAACACAGGACTTTCACCAAGGAGACAGGGGTACATGTCCCGTTTTTGTGCCGCTGTCACTGAAACATACATTTTCTACCCCGACCCAAGACCTTTTCCCAAACCTAACTGTCAGTTAAACGTGCGTTTGTCCCGACCCAGAGCGTCAAAAAGTGACACCAAGAGTCCCGACCAAGCAAATCTGAATATGACGCCAAAGGCTAGACGCATGTTGCGAGAGCATCAAATAGTGACGCCAAGAGTCCCGACCCAGAGCGTCCAAATATGACGCTAAAGGAGACTTTTTGCGTCAATAACAAAACGCTAAAGGCACCTGACAAAGTGTTGCTTTTTGACGCGATTAGAGTGAGACTGTGTTGTCCTTAACTTTAACTGATTGATAATGCTCCTAGATCAAAACAGTGTTTTCCTGCTGTGTTTCCTTCCGTCTCCCAGATAAAGTGCTGCGGTTTCACCAACTACACAGACTTTGTGGGATCTAAGTTTGAAAAGGAGAATGGAGGCAGCCTGCCGCCCATCTGCTGCTGGACTAACAGCATCCCCTGCAGCCCGGAAGAGGCAAAGCGCAGCGCTGTGCAGGTGAGATGAACAACACCATTAGAATTAAATATAAGGGACCGTTCGGTATTTATGGAATGGACCACTAGAGGAAAATAGGGGAGGGTCATGTCTTTTTATTCTTTGTTGATGGGGGTGTCATCCAATTTCTTTTAGTCTAGGGGAGAAGGTCACCCAACTTTTGTATTCATGAGAACAGCAACATTTCAAAGTGGATTGTTTGGTGCATATTTATCCATGTAGATCCATGTAGCTCTCTCAGTCTCGGCCCCTATCGCTAGCAGATGGGTTCCTCCCTATTTAATCAGCCAGACAATTTGAGCTGTAGCTTTAGAGACCGTGGGATTTCACAAACTGAATAAATCCTGCTTGCACATATAAACACAAAACAGCCATACCAGACTCAAATATCCTATCGGTCCCGGTGATTATTTGTGAAATTGTGCAAACGACAGCCTTTTTAAGGCATTTGAGAAGGAAGGAGTGGTAGCTTGCAAGCTCCCAAATTGACGCTCGTCTGAGAA
Organism: Sander vitreus; assembly: GCF_031162955.1. Taxonomy (NCBI): domain Eukaryota; kingdom Metazoa; phylum Chordata; class Actinopteri; order Perciformes; family Percidae; genus Sander; species Sander vitreus. Next base: position 1,581,397 of record NC_135863.1, read on the forward strand.
ATGGAGTTTTGGATAATGTTCCGCTTCGGCAGCTGTACCTATATGCTAAAATATACAATGACTGAGGAAGCCTAGTGACGAGTCCATAGCAACCAGTGTTGAATTTTCTAATACCCAGTGTGCTTTGCTGAATGGTCTCAATGTTTTGTTTTATTTCATGTGAATACTAGTTTACTAGATGAGTAACTTAGTATTTGAAGTAATGCAGTAATGCAGGAAGTGTGCATTTAGTTTCCATGCTTATTGTGTTTCCACAACAATGTTAGTGAGATGTGATGAGTAAGATGACAAAGCAGAGGTTAGTCCTGTATCTCATGGCTGTTAAAAAACAATAGGCATCTGTACATCTTTGCCAAGCGCAAACCAGAACAGAAGGCATCAATAAATTATTGGGGAGGGTCATCCCTTTTTTCCTTATCATTTTGGAGGGTCATCCAAAATGTATTGCTGGTGAAGGGAGGGTCAGATCTATTTTGACTAAAGAGCCCAAAACTTCTCCGGTGGCCCCTGAAATAAATAACAGTCCCTAAGAAACATATTCAAAGTAAAGGCAGAAGAGGTAAGTCTATTTAGTGTTTTAAATGGAATGGACAAGATATTTAATCTGACACGCCAGATGGTTTGGTAACAGAACCATCAGAGAAGCCGTCATTGGAAACTGTTTGGAAAAGGGCAGGCACTTTCAAAAAATTACCTGGCAGGTGATTGGATGAACCATCTGTCTATCACCTCCGCCTTAGTCACATGTGCCACACACACCTAAACCACGCCCGGAGCTCCCAGTAGCTTCTCACCGGATGCCGAGTGGTTGGGTCTGCTGCTGTTCGGACACGTTACCTGAAGCCTGACAAACATGGATTTTCGTGTGATATGTTGATCTCATGATATCGCGAGAATCCAGCTACCGGTAACAAGGTAACAGTAACAAAAAATTACACACATCTCTTAATATAATGTAATACAATCCAACAGCAGCACAAATTAAGTTGATTAAGTTCTCTGCCGGAAAACGGTGAGTTGCTCCCTCTGGATTAGGAGTGAGTTACAGCCCCAAGCGAAGGAGTGCAAGTATCTCAGGGTCTTATTCACGAGGGTAAAATGGAGCGCGAGTTGGACATGTGGTTTGATGCAGCGTTGCAGGCATTGTACCGGACTGTAGTGGTGAAGAAAGAGCTGAGCCACAATGCAAAGCTCTAGATTTAACAGTCCATCTACGTTCTGACCCTCACCCTATGGTCATGAGCTTTGGGCAGTGGCCGAAAGAATTAGATTGTGTGTACAAGCAGCCAAAACTTGCTGAACTCAGATAAGGATAGGAGTTCAGACATCCGGAGGGAGCTCGGAGAAGAGCAGCTGCTGCTTTATGTTGTAAGTGCCTAGTTGAGGTGGTTTGGGCTTCTGATTAGGATGCCTCATGCTACGTTTTCTCTCCTGGAATAAATTCATTGTGTTTCATGTACACATGAAAAAGGGACGGAAATAGTTGTGTCAGGAACTGAAAAAGAAAGCAAGAGAGTTCAAACCCTGGGTTTCTCCATCACCTCCCCACAGCTGGCCAATCACAGCTTGAAGTGGGTGTGAATGTTTTTGGGGCAATCAATCCGAACATTATTGAGATATTTCAGTCTGGGCCAAACCAACATTGCCATCCATTTAGCCCCGTCACTAGCGTGGCTGAAAAATAGTTCTTTAACTGTTAGTCACATGAAATAAAAAATTCAAAGACATTTGAAACATTTTAACATTGTGAATTTGGCCAATTGATCAATATAAAAAGCATTCAAAACATCAATTGATAGTATTGTATTAGACTTATTTAATTTCATTATAATGCAACATAGTAAATGTCTTTTTCTTGGTGCCTTTATTTGTTTTCCAGGATGTTTTCCGATTTTTCAATTACTGATGATTATATTTACACAAACACTTTTCTCCTCAGGGCTGTTTCAGACACATCCTGGAGACGGTCCAAAAGCACGCCAACATTGTGGGAGGCATCGCTGCAGGAATAGGAGTCTTAGAGGCAAGAACATGAAACATGAGGTGGTCAGATGTCATGTGATAAAGTAGATGAACAGCCTATATGTGTTTTGCCTAATTATTTTATGTCTTATTAGATCATGTTTATATACAAACTTGAATTTTTTTTTTCCTTTTGGCCATTTTTGTGTGTTTTTTTTTCTGGCAATCTTGCCTAAACTCTAACTCTAGCCTTCAGTTTCTGCCAGAGCGCTGCTCATCGATTGAGGGTCACCCGATTTTCCACTGGGCACGTCTGAGCTGCGATCCGGTTTTGTTCGGTCCTCCGCAACCCACCATACCACACCGGGAGTGTCTCAGAAGCGGGCCGTCTTGCTGCCCGACTCACAGATTATATTGTCTCTACTTTGTTCATACAGAACAAGCATGTGTTTATTAATCTAGTGTCTACCTTCCACTCCAAACACTCCTGTCATTTAATATTCCGGCGTTGTCCTTATAAAATGATGTGATGTCCATTATGTTTTTCCACCGCCAAGATGAATCTCTTGTTGTCCGCGGTTGATAATAGGGGTTAAAGCTCCAAAATCAGCAACTTCTCTGGGTTACATTTTTCATTTTTACAAGAAAGGATGCATGTGAGAGCTTGTTGATATATGTGTGTGTATATATATATGTTTTTTTCTTACAACGGGCCTCTGATCTGCCTGGTTTCAGTAAATAGAATGCAAAAAACTGATTTTGAACTATATTGTTTCCTCAGATTGCTGCCATGATAGTGTCCATGTACCTGTACTGCCACCTGGACGACAAAATCAGCTGAGAATCCTTCACGACAGGAACCACACAGACGAATCACATGTGATGTAGTTTATTCATCTGCATTATTTAACAATCACTTAGGATACTCTTTTCTTTCTGGTTCCAATGTTTCTCAGAAAGTTGTCTAGCTTCACTAAAAAAATCATGTTTATGATGAGAATCCAGCGATAAAGAGAAAAGTTTTATAAGCACCTGCAGAGTATAGATATTCCAAATTTGCCAATAAAATATATCAAACAGCATTCACTGAGTACTGACTGCATTCATCTGAGGTGAACTGGCACCTCTCCAGCTACCAGTCCCCACTTTGTATTTGGCTGCTTGTACCCGCGATCTAATTCTTAGGTCACTAACCAAAGCTCATGACCATAGGGTGAGGGTCGGAATGTAGATGGACTGATAAATCAGGCGCTTTGCTTCCTGGCTTAGCTCTTTCTTCACTACAACAGCAAATAACAAAGATATGTAGGCTAATTCCCTCCGCTGACAATCTTTCATAAAGATCCCCATCAGGGAATGTTAACGGGGTTGTCAGTCTCTAAATGTTCTAACTTTTAGGATTGCTGTCAGCATCCGATCTGTGCTGCATGCACGATCCATCATGCGCAAGAAGTTGGCGCACGCGCAAATGATTATCCTGTTTTACGAGGATTTACGGCACTGCACAAACTGTTCCACGCTTCCGGTCGTAGTTGTAGCGGTCTGCCGTTAGTCTCCACCGGGAAGCTAAAGTTAGTTTAGCTAACAGCTAATTCGGCTAACCGCTAAATGAGTTAACGTTATTTTAGACTGAATCAAGCTTCAAACTAAACACTGGGAAAAGCAGGCTACAGCTAAATTAAGTCTTTACAGTAATAACTATAACGACACGTATTGATTGATTGATTGATTGATTGTATTTTAAATGAGCACAAGTAAAGTAGAACTGATGTAACAGCTGTTATATATTTTAATGGTTATTTTCAGGTTTTATTTTGAGGGTCTTTTAAAGTTATTACATGCTGTCTCAGGTAGCGGTTAGCCGAATTAGCTGTTAGCTAAACTAACGTTAGCTTCGCGGTAGAGGCTTATGGCAACACGCTACAACTACGAGCGCGGAACAGATCGTGCAGTGTCATAAATCCTCTAAACAGGATTATCATCTGCAATATCTTGCGCATGAACATGACGGATCATGCAGGCAGCACAGATTGGGTACCGACAAGCGCACCTCTCTCTCTGCTCACCGAGCCCCACGGGATCTTCTAAGAACGGTGATGCCATTATCAACCGAGTATTGATTGGTCAGTAGGCGGTGCTTTTGTACCGGTCGATCTCTAATCTCCAACATAACCTGCTCCCGAGCAGGATAGGTGTTCAGCATAAGTTACCATGGAGATGTAACCCGGTAACAAGTGACCCACCATCAAAAACCCTGGGTTGAACCTGAAGTTACCTCGGTAAACCCAAATCTTGCTTCGTAGTATAGGCCTCAGGTTTATTGCCAAGTAAGCTAGGTTTTTACATACAAGGAATTTGCCTTAGTGTTTTGGTGCACAACAAACGTAAGGAAGATAAAATAAGATAAGAGCAAGAACTGCAACAGCCAAGAAATAAATAAAAACGAAAAAGTGGCCATAACATTTAAAAAAATATATAAAATATATGTACAATATATGTGTTTTTTAAATGAAGAGGTGTACAGTTTTGAGCAGGAATGTGCAAACGTTCATATATAGAGAGACAGAGTAATAATAATCCAAAATCTGTGCGTTAATGTAATGTACTGTAGGAGGGGAGGAGGGCCTTTTGCGTATCTATTCCAGGTGCCCTTTGTCTCATAATCCTTTGATATTGAAGATGTCAGAAGTTATTCTTGTTTTCATTACTAGCATGACTGTACGGCCCTGCTTTACTTAAAAACATGTTTTTCTCTATATGATGAACAATGCATGCGAAAAAAGCAGCAGGGCTCAGTGCATCTTGTGTCCCCTATACTATTCATTAATGTCCCATCATTTTGCCATGGAAGATAACATGCATTGTGACGCAAGGCTGAGTAAATATTGACCGACAAAAGGGCCGACAATAGACAGGGGGCGGAGCACGTTCAGATGTGCAGGTATCGCTCCCGAGTAGCGCTTTCATCGCAAAGCCTCAACCAGCAACCAAAAGCTTTGTTTAGCAGTTGCTGTATGACTGCAGAGGAAAATGCAACAAGAGAATGACATTTGAGACATAGATGAGAATGAAGAAGAAATAACACAAAGGGAGTGACACCGAAAGTATGACGTTCTAGGTTAGACATTTCTGTAGCCGTAATTTAGTTTCAGGTTTCAGACAGGAGATCCTTAAAACAACAGTAAATGTCATTCTTAAAGCTGCACTGATCAATAGTTTATTTTAACATTGGATAAAATGTCAGAGCATAATGTGAAAGGTGACGAACCCACCGAGAATTATCAGCCGACTGCGGCTTGCTCACCTCAGCTCTACGGAGCTTTTAAGCATCTTTCAGCTCATTGTTTTGGTTTCATGGCCCACATCTTTATTTTGGGGTTCTCACCGCTCTCATCAGCATTGTTTCCGTTATCAGCAGACCTACGTTACACTACTTGCCCAGCACCAAACAGCAGACAGACAAAGTTAATGATTATTAAAACAAACATCTACAACCGAATCAGCCAGATATGTTTCTCAGGAGTTGATGGAGAAGAAAACAGTCAAAAGGACAATCAAAACCTACAAATGAATGCAAATGTAGCCCTGTGTCTGCTCAATTTGTGAATAGGCAATAGTTTAAGATAACATGTTAGGGCCAATATGTACAGTATATATATGTCAATATTGCATCTACAGCATCTTCTTCTGCCCCCAAAGTGGCACGTTAAACGCGATTTATTTTTTTGCGTGCATGCAAGTTAACGCATGCTAACTTTGATGCTACTTTCCCACCGGGCTCTGCTGCTCGGAGGCAGAAGATAACAAGGCTTACATCTTGTTATGAGCAAAGACGTCGCATTTTGTTTCGGGCCTGTACAGACCAAGAGAGAGCCACTGCGGCATCGTTACGAGTGGCATGGATATTGGGCAAAAAGAAAAAGCCGTTTACAGACTCAGAGACGGTCAAGGAGTGTATGCTGGCATCCATTGAGGAGGTGGTAACAGATGACACAACCCGAAAAAACATTATCGATTCGATCAAGCAAATTCCAATTTCTGACACGTCAAATGAGGAGAGTCGAGTCCCTTGCATCGGACGTTTTCGAGACGCTTTTGGACAAGCCGAGGAAGGCCGAGGTGATGTCTTTGGCCGTGGATGAGTCGACTGATAACAGTGATATTGCACAGCTGTGCCTCTATGTGCGATTTCTTTTTGATGGGGAATGTTTTCGTGAGGATCTGCTTGGACTAATTGCCATGGAGGGGCACACTACCGGTGAGATTCTCTTCACCAAAATTGTGTCACTCTTTGAGGAGAACAACTTGGATTTGGCACACGTGAACATGTTGGTGACGGATGGTGCGCCCTCGATGGCGGGCAGGGATCAGGGGCTCGCCGGGAGGATGGCAGCTGCGGCTCCGCAGGCGAGATCTCTGCATTGCCTCATCCAAAGCCTCCTGTGTGCCAAGCTCAGTGGTGAGTTAAAAGAGACCATCTGTTATGGCAATTATAAACTTCATCCGTTGTACCTCCAGTTTACAGCACCGCCTTTTCCGCAAGCTGTTGACTGACATGTCTGCTGAATATAAAGATTTGCTCATTCACAATGACATTAGATGGCTTAGCAAAGGAAACGCTTTGAAACGTTTTAGTGAACTAAGAGAGGAGATTCTGGTGTTTCTCCGGTCTGGCAAGTTTCTGTCTCTGATGGAAAATGATGAGTTTAATGCCGCCGTTTTCTTGTTGAGTGACGTTTTCCATCATTTGAACCAACTCAACATGGAGTTGCAGGGCAGAGATAAAACCGTCGCAGAACTTGTGGAGAAACTTCATGCTTTTCAAAGAAAGCTCTCACTCTTCTCTGCTGATCTTTGTCCTGGCAAGATGCTCCACTTCCCCACATTGAGGAAATCTGGACTGTAAATTACCGAGGTGATGTCAGGGTTTATTGACTCATTGAAAAACAACTTTGCCACTAGGTTTGAGGATTCCAGCATCTCCAGTGAAGTGATGAGATTTGTGAAGGACCCTTTCTGTGTGAATGTTGAGGCAGACTTTGCATTGAAAGGGAAGGAGCTGGTATCGTCATTGGATGAGGGGTCTTTTCAACTGGAACTCAGTGACATTCAGTCGTCAGATGACTTGCAACAGTCATTGCAGCAGGCAGGTTTTGAAAAATTCTGGACCCATGAAGTCAGCCAAGAGAAATTTCCACATTCAAGGGGTCTTGCACTTTTTCTTCTGACAATGTTTGGCTCAACATACACTTGTGAGTCGTCATTCTCACACATGAATGCCATTAAAACTCCCAATCGCATATCCCTCACTGACCAGCATCTGCGACACAGCTTGCGCATTGCCCTGACAACATCGACACCTGACTTCACTGCTCTTGCCAAGTCAAAACATGCCATTTCTCTCATTAGATGGCAAATGTTGGCAAACTACATGCAAGGTAACAGGCATAACTAGTCAAGCAAGAAATGATAATAGCTTTTTGAACAGTATGATGCAATTAACATGTTATTCAACCCCTTTTATGCACTTCATGTTTTTCTTGATGTGGTATTACTGTTGAATGCAGTTTGAAATGTTTTGCCTTGATAAAGTGCCATGCACTGTTATGTTGTTTTAATTATATTCTGTATCACACTATGCACTTTGTTGGTGGAGATACATTGATGTTGCCTGTCACTCAAATGAGTGTAATCTTAAATATCTGTGATATGGCTGACCTAGACTGATTGTTAAGGTGTCTGAGTTATGTTCAAACTGGACAAAAGTGAGTACAGTAGTAGTCCATGTGAGGATTTATGAGGCAGTCTATTTTATTTTTTTAGAAGGAAAAAAAGTGTGAGTTGTATTCACTTACCATTTAGCTGCATTTCTGTTTTTAGCCAGTGGAGAAGGGGGACAGTTTGTCTCAGTTGTTTCTGAGAATTATTTCCCTCTTTACTTGTAACACTGAAATGTATCTCCTCATTGTCAATTGAGGATAACGAGCTGTAAAGTTGGTACAGTTATGTGCAATAAGTGGAAGTTTTCTGTTAGTTAATTGCATTTCTCTAATTGTCTGTGTCTCTGATTTTCCACATTGTATTGCCATTTGAATGTAACAATGCCTTGGGCCTATGTCTCTCAGTGTATCACAATGTGCATATGTTCTGCATTTACAAAATAGAATATATTGACTCCTTCAGTATGTTGTTGTAATTTATTTATTTGTTACTATAATTACTCCTATTATCTGGCCCCAATTCCAAATTAATTGAATAGCCCTGCATTAGAGGAACAAAACATGCAGTTATGAAGACAAAGCATACCAAAACTGTTGATGGAAAAGGAATAATTAAAAATAATGGATTCCAAGAGAAGCAAATAAGGACACCAAAGTTCTATTTGATAATCATCATAAAAAGAAATCAGAGTAATGATGAAAGATGAAGGCAAGACACACACACACAAAATCAATATTCCAGCTACATCTCAGCCATCAGCCTCTGAGAATCAGAATGCGCAATAGGTCAAAAATGACATTTAAAAAGGTGGCGAACACACACACACACACACACACACACACACACACACACACACAGCCTCATTTGGAGAAAAACAAAAAAGCCAGTCTGTGCAGAACACACATACGCAGTAACACGCACAATCACTTTTGTCATTCAGTCCATCTTCATTATCCCTGATGAAAATGTTTTCCAGCAGACCGGTTCATAGACACAAACAGTGAGACACACACACACACACACACACACACACACACACACGACAGGCTTCATTAACACACCAGTGAGGTCCCTGTCGACGAGACAGATAAAGGATGGATGCCCAAACCGGACACTTTTCCTCCACGCACCCACTGCTGTTTTTAATCAGAATGGACTATTTCCGGTAAACACAACGCGCTAATTCTAGTTAATTGACCCTTCGCTAAGCCACGGCCTGTTTACGCAAGCTGGCCAATCACAGCGCAGTATAGGACTTGACACTTTCATGGTGGCGTTCCATTGACTTATGTAAAAACCTTCAAACTGTCATCATTTTCTGTGGATTTTTCGCAAGCTACGGTTAAAAGGTTGTTGCTGGGGCACTTAAAAAAAAAAGGGACAGTCGCTTCCCGGAGAGGTTGAAAGGAAAAGTACGTTTTATTCCCTTTCCAAAACCAGAAAAATGTAGGCTGTGGATCAAACTTTGTGGACGCCGTCATTTGAAACCTGTTCGTAGTTTTGTCCCTTGTTTTATAATAATACAGTAATAACGAGGGCTGTCAGCATTAACGCGTTAATCGCAATGCGCCATTTATTAATTTATTTTACATTTCACTCGGAACGCTCCTAAGCTGTTCTAAAATCACTACAATCTACGGCCTCTTGCCGCACCTTTATTTATCATCAAGCTGCCATACTTCCTCGTAACATCCTGCTGCTGCAGGCTGACGCCTCGTAGACAAGTCGAAAGCCATGTGCACGTTGTGTAAAGCCGAAATAAAATATCACGAAGCACGTCAAGCTTGAGCTACCACCTACGGAGCTAAGCGTAGTACAGTTAACGGGACTCAAGTTGATGCTAGCGGGCTCAGGCAAAACACTATTTTGGAGAGTGCTAGTTGCTGACCTGCGGATGAAACCAAATCCCAAAAAATGACTACAGCTCTTGCAAAATGGGTGAAATAATAAACAAATACGAATCTTAAAGTCAAGTTCATAAAGTCACTTTCTTTGCATTCATTTGATTCCCAATCAAGATCCACTGGTAAGAACTGCTTTCCATTGTTAATATGTACTTAAAAACTGCAAAATAATAGAATTTTAATCATGTAATAAAACATGTGATTAATCGCAATTAAGAAAAAATGAATCCTTTGACAGCCCTAGTAATAACATATATTGTTGAGATCTGGGAACACGGCAACGTCACTACAACAAAGTCCAACAGGTGAACAAACAAGTAGTTAAAAGAGCTTAAGAAGGAAGTGAGTCTGTAAATAGTCTCGCATTGCCAGACCTTTCTCCACAGCGCTGTGGAGGAGGGTCTGGCTAGTCCACACGGCATTCTGGGATGGGAGAAAAACGTGCTCTGGTTTATTGACATTTCTTTAAACCAATCACAATCGTCTTGGGCAGCGCTAAGCGGCAGACGGAGAGCCACGGTGCCTCTGCAAAATTGTACCATTTTAATATAGATAAGACCACGATGACATTATTCTATCATGCTTTTATCGAAACCATCATATCTTTCTCCCCAGTAGCATGGTTTGGGTGTGTTCCAGTCAAGCACAAAAATCACCTAAACAAAATTGTAAAATGGTCAAGTAAGCTGACTGGGGAGTCCCAGGTGCACCCCCATTTCCTGTATGCCAAACAATTACAGCGGATAGCTATGGCTATCAAAGAAGATAGCCTACACCCTGTGAATAAGGAATTCCAGTATCTCCCCTCTGGACGGAGGCTAAGAGTTCCTGGTTACAGAACTACAAGATTTAAAAACTTTTGTACCAGCGGCAATTACTATGTTAAACAAACTTAGAATGCTTAAAATTATTTGCACAAAACGCACAAGCACTTTGGTTATGTACAGTTTTCTATTCCTTTTTATCCATGTTTTATTACCTGTTTTTATATGTTTTAACGTTTTGTGTGTTGCATGTTATGTTTAAGGATGTCCCGCCTTTCTTAGACTGTAAAACTAGTTTACCTACAATCAAAGTAACCTAACCGGCCTCGGGAAGGAACTTGTTTTGGTGGAACATGTGTACGTTCAAAAGGTGTTTTAGTCGTGCAACAGAAAACTCAGATTGGACAGATAGTCTAGCTAGCTGTCTGGGTTTACCCTGCAGAGATCTGAGGAGCAGAAAAGATTCAAGAATGTAATAGGAACAAGTTTCTCCAATAACTGGACAGAGGGTGTACAGTAGAACCTTACGAGCCAAATCCTTCACAGGTTTTCAAAAGTCGGAGCTCAAAAAGGGCAGGAAGCCACATTTTGTCCTTGGTAGACCGTTGCGGCTGCAGAAATCCACGAGCCCCGAGGATTTGCATACATTTCCCTCGCTGTACGAGTTTCCCCTCATCGCTGCTCTGCCTGGAGCTCTCTGGGGAAATCTGTAGGCAGCACAAGGCCACACACATACGAACAGAAATCTGAGCTATAATAAGTTTTTAGCTCAATAAGTTTTCCCATGAATAATATGCACTAATAATAAATCCTTCTGTAGAAGTTATTTCAACAGCATACAGTATGGTATGACCTCAAAAAAAACATGAGCACCACTATGAAACCTCCATAAAAAAAAACATCTTTATTCATTTCCATGATAAAAGATAAAGGAACTCATACACGTCAAACTGCAGAATGTCTGTGGATCCTCGTCGTCACACACACACACACACACACACACAGAGCGTACACTTTCAGTATTTCCCAAATTACCTCACAGCATTACATAAAATCAACCGTACTGCTGAGGAGACGACGATTTGGTTTTACCCAATCAATTCTAACACAGAGAAGCACACGTACCACTGAAAAATTTAAGTGAAATAAAAGGACAAATATGGAAAAAGTAGCTTAAAAAGTGGGCAGATTCCACTTCTTCAAACTGAAATTTCCAGGACACAAATGGACATCAATTCAGTCAAGACACGGCTGTAATACTGCTGAATAAGTTGTTCTTCTGACTGAGTGCAGATAGTAAATATCTGGTTTTCTGTACACACACAAAAAACTCAAACCACGCTGCAAATACTGATCGATGCATTGAAACGTGAGGAAAGTAACTCCATTTACATACTGTGAATCGTTTTTTTAAAATCGAGAATCGTTCGTGGATCGAACCTTGAGCCAATCAATGTCGAATCGTGACATTTTCTGAATCGTGCACCCCTAATTTACACACTCATTCATTTAGTCGGTACAGTGTTACGTCAGCCGAAAGCCAGAGTGAAGGAGGTGAAGATGAAGCGTCTCCTCGCAGAAAAACACTCCGCAATCCCCCAAATTAGCATATATAAGTGGTATATTAACAATTGATAAATATCTATAACCACACTAGAATGTAGCTATAAGCTGAATTAAGTGTGTCAATGTGTTTAACAATGTCAATAACTGTATATTCTCAATGAAGCATTTGAAATCTCATTTTTGATGGAAGGAACAATATCAAATATATCATGATACTGCAGGTAGTGTCAGTGGGAAAGACCCTAGGTGGACGTCTCCCTGACATCTGAAGAAGAGTGCTCAACTCTCGTGGCTCAAACCGTCACAGCCTACAAACATCGCGGTTACACTTTACTTGAAGGTACCTACATAAGAGCGACATGACACTGTCATGAACGTGTCATAAACAGTATAAACAAGTCATGAACGTTTATGACATAACGCTTCTTTTAGTGTCATTCGGTTTTTGTCCTGACAAGTTATGGTTATGGTTATGGTTAGGGCTCATGTGTCAAGACAGTGTCATGTCACTCTTATGTTGATACCGTCAAGTCAAGTGTTAACATTTCTGTAACATTTTAAACCGAATGTATTATACCACATTACATTTTTGACTCTTCTTTTTATAAATTTCCACTTTTATTTTGCGGTGTTGTTACGTCTGGGTATTGTTTGAAAATGCCAGTGCTGATGCCCATACATAACTTCGATGCATATGTGCGTTGTATGGAAGCCACAGAACGTTCTTCGCAGGTAAAAAATAATAATTACTTCCATTGAATTTTGGGGCGATTTATTAAATGTTACAGCATTTCAAAAAAATGTGTAAAAAGGGGTTTTAAAACAGTATCCGGACTAAACTTTAACATATACCAGTCTGTGATTATCCACTCAACATCCTCTGACTTTAACTATTAGTCAAAATAATTCATAATTTCTGCTTCTTTTTTTAACTCAAAAATTAGGTAAAATGCCACTTAAATTAGGTTTGTTGACCATATATTAAAAAAAAGTGACAAAAATGTTTAAAATAAATGTCAAACGCATACTAAAACGCTGGGAAAAAAAGGACAACAAGTTAATGGTCAACGGGAAGACAACAGGAGGTTAAAGCATCACTGTAAGAGGAGGCAAACTGTATGAGGGTTTCTAATAGAAGAGTATGTTGAATCAGTGAATATTTTCTCATTTGTGTCTCTTTCAGCCACCATCGACTTTCCCCTCATGAAACCTGATCCGAGGCAACTGACCCAAGCAGTCAATAGTAAAAACCCACAGGGCTGTTATCAACTCAATATCTGAAACGCTGAAAAATATGCGAACCCTTTACATTTTTCATCAAAAAAATATATTAGGCATGTATATACATTATTTCATTATCTGTAAAAATGCACCGACCTTGATAAAAGTGGATCTCTAAAATGAAAAAATGAAAACAAACGATGCAACACCTTAGGATTGATAGATGTAAAATAAATAGAGATAAGTTAAAACGTATGTACAAAATGAACAAAGCACTCAGTAGTTCAAAAAAAAACAAAAAACAACAACAAACGAAAAGAAGAAAACGGACTAAATTCTGGCGAGTGTGTTTGTGCCATTTGTACCGTAGCTTGAATTGATATTTACCAATCCGCGGATCAGCCCACAGTTGTCACGGAAACAGAAAAAAAAGAAGAAAAAAAAAGACAGCTGTTGACAGTCGTTCAGTCACGTTTAACCAAAACAGTTTGTTTTTTTAGCATCGCCATTCCTCTTCGAGCTGTTGGACGGATATAGTAGTGTAGTTTGTAGTGTTAATTCCCCCCTTTCGTTTCAATACAAGAAGGAAACAAAATGAGGACTTCATTTCCCAGGTATCCTCTCGTACACAAGTTCAACACCTAGGAAAAGTCATTTTTGTAGTTGTGGGTCTCCCGGCTGGATTCTTAGTGTTTGTTGGTGGAGAGAGGAGAAGAGTTAAGGCCTGGGCTGGTCGAGGTGTGTGTGTGTGTGTGTGTGTGTGTGTGTGTGTGTGTACATCCGGTCTACATCTGCTCCACCGGTGCTCCCTCTTCTTTGGGCGGAGGCTCTAAGTGAATGGGAGTGACACTGGCGGGTTTCTTCACACTGGCCGTGAGACAAGAGATGGACAGACAGGAGGACAGAGAGTGGACAGGCAGTGGTGGAAACATAAGAAAAGGGAAAGATTGTGACATATTTGTGCTGAGGGTCATTTCTTTTTTTTTGTTCTCAAATTCTTTGTGTCGTTCTGAGACTTGTTATATTTTACCTACAGCATGGCAGAAATAACACAAACAAAGATGTTTGTCGTACTACGGTGTATTAGGGACATTGTAGGTAAAAAACAATGTGGTTACACTTTACTTGAAGGCATCTACATAAGAGTGACACGACACTGTCATGAACCAACGCGATATCATGACTTCGCGTAAACATACACGCCCACTTTCTTAAGCCAAGTGGCGTGTTATCTGTACGCATTTTGAGCTGTCCCCGTGTATGTAAACGCTGTGTACAGCGGACTTAAACATACCAGTTTAGGAAACGTCACACGCGGGTTGGGTTTAGGAAAAGAACAACGGGGTTGGGTTTAGTGAAAGAACAAAGCGACGGTTAAGTTTAGGAACGTCTTGTGTTTGACCCATCCACCACCCCAACCACCCTCCCTACGCAGGCCCTTTCATACCACTCGCTACGGCGTACATTCACACGCAATCGCAAGGTAATGCAAGTCAATGGAGGCCAAACGGCGTTGATATACACGCCAAAAATCGAGAATGCGTCTTTATAAACGCGCCAATAATGGTAGTATTATGCAATGGTGTGGCTGTACCACAAATCTCATTTGAACTGCCCGTGGGTGTATCATTGAAATCTGTCCACTGCCACCTTGCAAAGTCAAGCGCTGCGGTTCCTATTTAATAAATAAATACATTTTCCTCAGTTTATCTTGCAATTTACCACTTTAATCTCAGAGAATATTTCTTTCCGTAAATATGTGACTATAATCTCGGAAATTCAGAGTTTTTCTCGTGAATTTTACCAGCCTCCCCGTTTGTTTTAACCTTCTATGGCCCTGATATACCGTCATGTTGTTGCTGCTTTCCTACAAATACACTAACCTTAAAATAAAACTACAGAAATGGGGAAAAAGACACAAACTGGCAAAAGACACAGTAAATAATGTCTACAGAGTTTCAGGCGGTGGCCGTTAAACTAGACAGCAGTGGGACTAAAATGTATAACTCAGCAATAACTAGGATGAGCTATGAATCTTTGCTGTGCTAAAAAAGAGCGACATTAGGACTTTAGGTGCTTTCCTGTTTTTGTATAGTAAATTATATAATTCATAACAGTCAGCCAAGCTGAAAATGGGCGATGGAGGATTGTACGTATATATATTTGTTGTTCTTCTCTTCTTTAGGTGAGATTCCTTCTATAAGACCCGAGGGGTTTTCCTAATCTCACCTGCACAATCTTTAATTTATTTAATATTCTTGTGTTACGGTTGCTTTTATTGTACAAAATAAACAAACCAACATACGTTGGGTCAGGGTCGACGTGGCGTCGTTCCTTTTGTGTCGGTCTTCCTACACACGTGGCGTAATAAATTCATCTGTGACTTTGAGCTTTAAATCACAGTGTCCTCCTGGACACACCTGTGAGCTACGCCTCTAGAGTCATTTTCCACACAGCTGTGTCTATAGAAGTGTAGGTGTGAAAGCCATGATCTACTTCAAAGTGGACAGCAGACGTATTCATAAAAAGGCGCAGCCTGCAAGCAAAGTTTTGGCTGCACAGGTGTATGAGCAAATGAAGCAACTGACATCAGGCGGCCTACAGCGTCTTTTCAAACGCACGAATAAAAGTACAATTTGAGTTAACTTACGAGTAAGGGGAGACTGGCACGGCGACCACGAGGACATGATTCCTTTTTCTGAAGAGCCGCCACATTCCTCTGTGGTATCCCCGAACATCCAGGTCCCAAACATGGAGGCACTGAGCAGAAAACGGAGAAAGACAAGAACGCTTTCAATGATGCTGTTCCCTATGGAGAGGTTCATTCCATGAGACAAAAACTAAAAACATACTTGTCAATGATTTTTGTTCCTTTGACAAAGATCCAGCTGAAGAGACAATATCAATTTAAAAAAAAAAAAAAAAAAGGTAGTGAAAACACTCCTTAGCATCAACGGCCATAGCCGTGATATACAGCCATGATAAATAATGCAGTCCTAAATGGACTGACGGGGAGGAATTACAAAAGAGCTTTAACATAAAAACTAACCTAAAACTGCAGTCTGTTGCGGCCGCAATGCAACTGTGACCAAATTTAGAGCCATCAACATGTTGACGGTAAATGAGCAAGTTGATTCTCAAAGAAATTTACTAAATTCAATTGCTTGATTTGGAAAACAGTCAGCAATCCTTTCCTAGTAGTAGTTTATGGGCTGAAACAGGGATCTTCCAACGTTTTTTAAGCCAAGGAGCCCTTAACTGAAAGAGAGATGGAGCAGGGCCCCCTATTCTGTATATTGTATAACATTAAGTTGCATATTAAACTGGGCCTACAATAACGTAGGACGGCCTAAAGCCTTTATACATACCTTATTTGCATAGAATACTGAGCTGCTCAAATAGCCTAATAATTGTTGGCATGATTTTGGAAATCATGTTTTAATGTAAAACATACATGTGGCACAGTGGATCCTGAGGATTAACTGTATGCGTGGATGGCCTCAGTGACTACCTTACCTACATTATAGGCCAGTAAGCAGTGGGGATTTATATTTGCTAATAATAAGTTGGATTCAGGTGAAGACTTTTTAATATTTGAAAAAGCTATCAAAAAATTAATAATTTGGAGGCCCCTCCCCCTGCATTGACTCTGAGGACCCCCTGCTCAAGATCCCTGGGCTAAAATATACACCAACACGGACCCTTTAAAAGTCCCCCAGCCAGTCTTCCTGCTTCGACCGAGTACCTTGGCGAGCTCCGTCCAGGTGGCTGTGTCCATCTCGGTCTCCATCTTTATGAACATGACGTAGGTCTTCCCCTCCGAGTCTGGCAGGAACGAGTCCTCACACGGGTTCTTAGTGTGGTCCAGCACCTCCGCTTCCCTGGGATCACACATATGCATATATACATACATACACACACATATATATAAATACACACACACATATATATATAAATATACACACACATATATATAAATACACACACACATATATATATAAATACACACACACACACACACACACACACACACACACACACACACACCTAATGTAACCTAAATCATCTACAGGATCAGTGAATCTCCTGTATCTCACTTACTTCAGCAGGCTTTGGATCTCCACTTCATAAGCATCTCTCTTTAAGCTGTGAAGAACAACAACAACCACTGTTTTGCCAATTTTGTTTCCACAAGCAGTTCAAGAACTCTTGATATGAAAAACAGCTCATCTGTGAACAGGAATCACGTAACGCCCGTGTACACACCCGTCAACGTTCTTCAGCTGCACATTGGGAACAGTGTTGAACTTGTGTTTCTTGAAGTACACCTCCTACGAGACAGAAAAGAGAAACTGGTTTACTACAAGGAAAGACTTCAAATAGCTATATCTGTTCAGAAAACATCACAACACAATATGTTATCTGCTACAGGGCTGATAAAGACAATGTCCTTTGTTACTTTAAAAAAATATATACAGTATGATTTTGGTGGGGAATCTAAGTTGTACTGTAATACAGCTTCATGATTTTAAGCGTATCATGTTTAATTATTAAGGCTTTAAAGTAAGTGTTTTGTTTTAGATCTTTCAAAAATGGTGACATGACAGGATTGTTGAAAATGTTGATGCTGAATTGTGAGCAGTCCGTTACGGCTTTAACTTGTATAATAGAGCCTTATTAAAAGGTCACATGGTATGAAAATTTCACTTCATGGAGGTTTTTTTAACATTAATGTGAGTTCCCCCAGCCTGCCTATGGCCCCCCAGTGGCTAGAAATGGTGATTGGTGTAAACCGAGCCCTGGGTATCCTGCTCTGCCTTTGAGAAAGTGAAATGTCAGATGGGCCGATCTGGAATCTTCCCTTTAAGGTTACCTCCCCTTTCTCTGATTTAGAGAGATATCATGGCTTGAAAACAAGTGAAGCATGGCGGTTGGTCAAGGGCACACCCCCACCCTCCACCTTGCCCCCCCTCTCTCCTCCTCAATAGCATTTAAAGCTACAGAGACAGAAATGGCACATCCTAAGGAAAGCTCATTGTGGGACTGGCTCTAGTGGCTGTAATTCTGCACCAAGGCTGAATTTCGGGAAAGAGACTTCAGATACAGTATTAGGGGACCACTAAGGTCTATATAAAAGAGACTTCAGATACAGTATTAGGGGACCACTAAGGTCTATATAAAAGAGACTTCAGATACAGTATTAGGGGGACCACTAAGGTCTATATAAAAGAGACTTCAGATACAGTATTAGGGGACCACTAAGGTCTATATAAAAGAGACTTCAGATACAGTATTAGGGGACCACTAAGGCCTATATAAAAAGAGACTTCAGATACAGTATTAGGGGGACCACTAAGGTCTATATAAAAGAGACTTCAGATACAGTATTAGGGGGACCACTAAGATCTATATAAAAGAGACTTCAGATACAGTATTAGGGGACCACTAAGGCCTATATAAAAAGAGACTTCAGATACAGTATTAGGGGACCACTAAGGTCTATATAAAAGAGACTTCAGATACAGTATTAGGGGACCACTAAGGTCTATATAAAAGAGACTTCAGATACAGTATTAGGGGACCACTAAGGTCTATATAAAAGAGACTTCAGATACAGTATTAGGGGACCACTAAGGCCTATATAAAAGCATCCAAAAAGCAGCATGTCATAGGACCATTAAGACCTAACAAAAGCTCTCTCAGATCTTACATGGAAATATCCGTTCATGTTTAGGCCGATGATGCCAAAGTGGTACGAGCGGGACACGTCGGGGATGATGCACTCTCGGCCTTTCCTCTGCTCCGGCATTCGCATCCACATGTCCCAGTCCCACAGCTACACAAACAAACACACACACACACACACAGTTAAACCACAGTGTATAACATGTTCCAACACAATCTCACTCAAATACACTCGCAGATAATTAAAATGTGCTGTAGATAGATAATTCATCCCATTTATTTAACATTTTGTCAACATTTTCTCATCATGAGTCCAAAAGACCAACATGAAACACCAAAATTCCCATAATAGTTTCCATATCATCTGTGGAACACCTTGCAGTATCACACATACATTAAGTTTAGATGCATTCATAATATGTTTTGGCTACTTGGAGGCAGAGCAACAAGCGGTCAAACAATAATTGACAAATTGTCATCTTTTCGTACCACCTGATGAATGTAAGTCCAATATTCAGACTCCTTTTAGCTCTGGTTCGGTCTTCACCAACTACAAAAAAAAAAAAAAAAAAAATCTGTCCTTTTAGCCGCTAAATGCTCCCCTTACTTCACCAGCTAGTCTCCAACTTTGCCTACAAAAGTAAATAAATGAATACATAAATACCAGCAATAAAAGGTGACCAAATGACTGATCATTTTTTTAAGAAATGAACTGAAACCTAAGGCAGACTGGAGGGTTGGAAATCAATCTGGTGTGATTTGGCAAACTGTCAGTTGGCATGTCAAATGTGCACAATTGGTAACAGGTGTAGGAAAACATCCCAACGCACTGGTTAGGGTTCTTATATACTACACCTTTTCAGGTGTTGGCCACTTTGGCTCCAGTTCGTCCTTGTAGAGGCTCTTCTTCAGCACCCAGCCCAGGCCGGGCATGCTCTCCACTCTGTACAGCAGGGCCGGGTCCTCCGCTGTGTGCTCATAGCCCTGTACAACAACAACAACAACAACAACAGCAGCAGCAGCTGTCAGTGACACGTGCAGGAATAGCTCCTTAAAAGATATTTTGGCAAATATTTGAAGATTGACATGTACAACACAACGTTTCTATCCAGTTAAGTGTTTTTTGGCATAACTTTGGAGCTTTTTTTACGAAAAGTCACCTGGTTCCACCATGACACATTTATGGACTGTCGGAATTTTGAGAATCTGACGACGTTTTTTTCCGCATTTTCTAGGGCAAGTGGTTTTTCTTTGGTGATCTTTTAAACAAAACATGTTTTTTCAAACCCGCCGGTGGTACTGCATCCTGCACATGAAACAAGGTAATTTCTTAAAAGCCGTCACGCCTGCTGCTGTCTGAACTATGCTATACGTGTATAAGAGACGATTTGGGATGATGATGTGAAGGCTTTAGAACAGATGGCAGGTGGAGCGTGAAAAGAAGGTGAAGCAGTGGCCACTCACCTGGTCGTTCCAGGCTGAGATACAGTACAGGCTGTCATCCTCATCCAACAGGTGGACGGTCTGACTCAGGAAACTGCAGCAGAAACAGAAAAGCAACATCAGTACAGACAAAAGCAGCTACATCAGTGTTATAAAATATTAAAAAAATAGCATTATAAAAACGGCCTTGACAGTAAACTAAAAGAAATTAGGAGGCGTATTAAATACTTTATAAAGCCCTTTTTAAAAGACTCAATATTAAGATATTAACCAGTTCTTGGACAAATCAAGCAGGAAGGTACCAGTGGACAGCTGGCTAAGTGACCTTTTTTAAAACCTAAATCACAGAAAAGTTATAGTTTGTTGAGAGGGGCAAACTTAAGATCGTACATATATACCTATGGCCTAATCCCAACTCCCCCCCCCCCCCTTGGCCCTAACCCTAATGGAGTGATGGAAGAAACGTCCCAGAACACTTTACGAACTGAGGCAGTGTCACATTCAACATGGCTACTAGTGCTGGAGAGAAGCCACATCTTTGTAAAGCTTGTAACATTTTTAAATCCATTGGAATATCTTAGTTCACTGTGGATGCTAAAGGAATATGTACTGGGATTGTTAAATAAACACATTTCAGATAGAACTTTCTGTAAACCATTTGTGAGTGTCAGTAACGTTAGTTATTTCCATGTTCCATGTGTATGAAGCTTGAAAAATAATCCAGCAGCAAATTCTCTGCATTGCCACGCTCATCTGATATCTGATGACTAATGTCTGGCTACTGAAAACAAGGTGTTCCATTTCCTAGGTAGAGAATCCAACCCCAAGGGAAAAGGGAATTGTGCTCTAATGTCCAAAAAATAAGTGGACACCTGAACATTACAGGCACGTGTGATGGTTGAACACTGATCCTTCAAAAACCACGAGCATTAATGTGCTGCTCTAACAGCCGCAACTCTTTCCACCAGATGTTGAACCTGCTGCGGGGATTTGCTCCCATTCAGACACGAAGAGCATCAGTGAGGTCCAGCACTGATGTTGGTGATCAGCTCTCCCAAAGGTGCTGGATGGGGTTGAAGTCATGGCACTGTGCAGAACAGTCAAGTGCTTCCGCACCAAACCTCTTCTTTATGGAGCTGGCTTTGTGCACGAGGGCATGTCATGTTAAGCATTAAGATTTATGTTCCCTGGGAGCAGGTTTCCTCTGGACTCATTAGTAGACAGGTTTGCCTGGACCCTGCAGGTACACTATGTGCGGCAGGTCAGTATAAAGTCAGTACATTTGTTTTTGTAATAGTGGGAAACTAGAGATGCACCGATAGACTGGCCGGTGACCGGAATTAGCCGGTTTTCACCTGCTCGGCCATGACCGGCAACCGGCAGGCCGGTCATGGCCTGACATATGCCGATTTCATGAGGGTCAATGCTACAATTATCTGACAACATAAGTTATACGTGTTACAGTTCTGAAGGACGCACGCACACACGGACGCGACAGCACAGTCTCTTTTTCCTTTCTCTCAACTTCTCCGCCGTGTGTCTATTCTCACACGTGTAGGAACCTCGTGAATTAACCTGCAACATGTCAGCGGTTTGGAAATTCTTCAGCGTGTGTGCAGAAGATAACAAGTTTGCAATATGCAACACCTGCAAGGAGAAAGTAGGACGTGGAGGGACGACACCAAAAACCACAATCACATTTTTTTAGCTGGATATTGGATGTGAAAAGAAGGAAATGGTTCTAACATTGCACTTTAGATGTGTGTGAATTTTATATAGTTCTATTTTATAGTGATCCATTATCTGTTCAAAAAATGTTCTATGCAAAATGTTCTGTTAAAGAAAAGATAGAAAATAAACATTTGTGTGTGCTGTAAAGTGGTTAGAAAAAATGAAATCGGAATCGGCTAAAGTCAGTATCGGCTGGCCTAACTCAAAGAAAACCGGAATCAGCCTAGAATGTTGTAATCGGTGCATCTCTAAGGGGAACATTAGACTGGCTGAAGAACTTGAGCAATCAAAGTAAATTAAAGAAAGCATAAACCAATAATGAATTAAAAATGTGTATGTACAAATTGAATGCAGGACATTGCGAGGACTCCCAAACACCCAGGAAGAGCAGAGCTTATCGCAGTAAACACAATAAAAAGGCTCATCTTAGTTGACAGGAGGGCACGTTTTGGTTTTTCAACGCTCTCTAACTGAGAGCCTGAAGCTCGGTTCAGAAAGCAAAACTGGCACTAAAGCCAAGTGAGATGACGGCCGTGAGGGTTTTTAAACTATTTGAAGTCGGCGCTTCAAAAGGGGCCAGGTCTGCCCGGGGGGTGGGGGTCGGGGGAGACACAGTTCAAAGCCGAGTCTGTCAAACAAAGGAACACCGGGGTTTCTTACAGAGCGGATAGCAACTTTATCACTGTGGATCTGCTGCCACCTAGTGGTGATTCTAGCAGTTGAGAGGGTTCACGGGCCTTTACTGTTGAAGCTGTGAGGTTCAGATCCTGGTTCTAAACCTTTAACATGGCAGCTATTGGCCCAATGAAACAGAAACTGGTTCATTATAGCTTATGTCCATATTAAAGGATTACTCAAAAATGCACAAACCTCCTCTTATGTCTCTGATTAAGTAATGAATTTATATAGCAGCAGTGAATGGCTGCTTTACTCTGTATAATCACTTCATTTTGGTTGTTTTATGAGTCATAACTATAATGCTAAGCATGGATCATGGATAACTTGGTCACAAAAGAAATCCACGCCAACTTTTTTAATTTGTTTCCCGTTTAAATTTTGTGAGGAAAAAGGTACAAAAACACAATAGGAGACAGAATGCCCTCATACAAGTAACACGGACTCCATAAATGAATAACAGCAAACTCATCATCTCATAAAGGAAGATGTATCAACACCTTTGTCTTATGTCTTTACAATATTGGGGGAAAAACAACCTTAAATTAAATTACTTAAAAAGGACAATTCCGGCGCAAAATGAACCCAGTGGTTAATAACATACATGTACAGAGGCGACCGTTCTCTGGGATATGTTTTCATGCTAATCGAATGTGTCTCTAGCTTGAAACAAGCTAGCGCAAACCGATGGTTAGCTTATAAAGCTAGCCTTGGGAAAACAGTCATGACCAGTTGAACGACGAATGCTGTGTAACCAGTACCATAGTTCAAGCATGGCGTTCGTGGTTCGACTGGTCATGACTGTTCTCCCAAGATGGCGCCTGCCTGTATAGCGAACGGTACTGTCTTTATAAACTTTTTAATAAACTGTCTGTACACTTACAAAGTTCTCAATGCTTCGGTTTACATGTAGGGACCCTCATTATGCTACTGTGGAAATGTGGTGCCATTTTGAGCCTTGTTAGTGGTGTAGAAATAGGGATTTACCCTCTGCCCCGAAGGCTAGCTTTATAAGCTAATCAACGGTTTGTGGTATCTTGTTTAAAGCTAGAGACACACTCGATTAGCATGAAAACAGATCCCAGAGAACGGTCGACTCGGTACACATATGTTATTAAGCCCTAGGTTCATTTTGTGTTTTTAAATTATGTGCTGATGTATATAAGCATATATTTTAGATTGTATTCTTCTCAAATCATTAAGAAAACAAACAAAAAGTTTTAGAAAACAAACCATAGCTGTGTAATATGAAGAGAACTCTTAGATGTTGGGCTGCAACTAATCGGCTGATTTGTTTTCTCAATAACAGTTATTTTCTCTATAAAATGCCAGATCCAATTACATTCAAAAACTCTGTACGCTCTACTCACGTATAAACTAATTACTCAGGTATCTTTAGTAGTGTTTGTGCAGACTGGAGGACGTACCTGAAGAAGTCGATGGAGATGTCTAGGTCTTCTTCTAGGACGATGGCATAGTTGGCCTCCTGATGAAAAACAAAAAAAACACATCGTTGGGTCTACTGTATTCAGGGCAACTCACAAGCTGAGTGATAACTGACGGTTATAATTAACGAATAAACTGAATAATATTACAATTAAATAAGAACAAAAGCGCTTGCTCTTAATTCAAACTACACACATCTCACTGCTCATTCATCAACTACATTAAAAGAGTGACTTCTGTTATTTGGCTTGACAAAGTACTCACTGGGTGAAGGTTGAAGGTTGCCGTCAGACTTGCCTTGTAGTGCTGTGACAGAGTGCAGAGATATTCACAAAAGAAAGAAGAAAAAAAAAGTTATAAAAGCCAAACTGCTGGAGGGCTCAGTTACTTTCACAACTTGAAATAGGGCTGAATGTGAAAACATTTGCACGGATATGACAGTTCTGAGTTATGCACACAGTGGAAACATAAACCCCAGGTGAAAATGTCTCCAATTAATTAGTAAAGAGTCTGGGTATTTTTAACTGAAAATCTGTAATATGAATTCCATGTTAACCCTTAAAAGTGCTCATATTATGCTTTATGGCTTTTCCCCCTTCCTTTATTGTGTTATATATCTTTGTGCATGTTATAGGTTTACAAAGTGAAAAAGCTCAAGGTCCACACCAAAGGGACTTACCATCTCCAACAGAAAACACTGTTCACAAACTGCTCCAAGGTCTTTGGTGTTTTTTGTCCCCAACGTCTCCTCCCAGGCAGCGTGGCAATGGTTATGTTTAGGGTTAGCTGCCTGGAAGGCGCCGTTGGAGGGAAAAACACCATCGAGCCTGCTCCAAACAGCTCTATTGTAGTCCAGCCTTTACCTCCGTGACGAACGTGCGTCACTTTGTAACACGTTATAATGCTCGCCTAGCTGCTAGCGCGGCACGCCCTCATACTCTGCTTCTGACTGGCTAGTAGTCCTTACCTAGGTACTGTCAGGGCACGCCCTCATACTCTGCTTCTGACTGGCTAGTAGTCCTTACCTAGGTACTGTCAGGGCACGCCCTCATACTCTGCTTCTGACTGGCTAGTAGTCCTTACCTAGCTACTGCGCATGTGAGACTTCCAACAAAGATGGAACAGAGGTGAGATGTCTCACTCTGTTGCTAAAACAGAGAGCTCAACACACAGGGTGAAAAGAGGAGCTGCAGCAATGTGCAGTACAACAAAAACATGGTGTTTTCTGAAAATTAAACCACATAAACCTATTCTGGTACAACCCCTAAATACAATTATGAACCTGAAAATGAGCAGAATATGAGCACTTTAAATGAAAAGCTAGCTGTTTTAACGCTTAACTGAGGAGCTAGCTGCGGTTTACCTGGGACACTCTGGCATTCTTGATGCTGATGGGTGTGTGCTGAACTCCCTTCAGTCCAAACAGCTCGACGACATCCATCGGCTCCTGGGACGGAAAAAAAACCACACAGAAATGTACGAGTGGTAGAGCCGTTGATCAAGCTACGCAGGGGAATACAACCCATTTAAAACAACTTTTTTAACCTAATCTTACTTGTAAACTAATCTCACTTACATTTTATTTATTTATTTATTTATTATTGTAGCATTGTTACTTTGTTATTATACACTTATTGACTTGCTCTTTTTGTTTTATTGTTTCATATGTCCTGTAAAAATTATTTATTGTATGCACCCAGTGGAGTAGCGCTCCTAATTTCGCTGTATTGTAAAGTACAATGACAATAAAGGCATTCAATCAATTCAATTTTCTTACTCTTATTTTACCTTGAATGTGACCGTGAGCAACTGAAACTAAATCATTTCCCTCAGGGGATCAACAGAGTACTCTGATGATGATGATGAGGAATAAGATGTAAGGAAAACTTACCAGATAATGATAATAAACTGATCAGGGACTTTTACCAGATCCTGAAACTATCTCGTATCTTGTGAACAGTTGAAATACTAGATGCTTACATTGTTATTGCTGGGTATTAAACCTCGATACGGTGGCGATTTATTATTTCACGCGTACTATCTGCTGGAGTGAGTGAATCTATGGGCTGAGCTGTTATCTCAGAGCTGTTTGTTCTGGAGAAGAGTTGTCAGGCGAAGTGGAAGAGAGCGTGTCACGGAGGATAATGGGAGCAATGAGAGTAAAACTGTTAAAGCACCTTTTTTTTAGCTTAAAAAATTGTACATTTTTGAAAAGTTGGTTATTTATTAATTATAAATTATTATTGAAATGTAATACGTAGTGTATTAGTGTAGTGTGTAGTAACACTCGGTGGATGTGATGTGAGAAAAAAGAAAAATCAAAACCTGGTACCTCGTAATATCCGTCGATGAAGACGGTGATCACCTGCGGGTTGACGCCATGCGCTGAAAGAAGCGACCTCAGCATCCTGAAAACAGACGACAAGCGGTCGTACATTCTGTTTTATGCACAAGACAGGAAATTAAAGCAATTTATTCTTGGTACGACAATGTGATTTGTTCCAATTTAACAAAAAGGAAGACCGCTAGATATTTATATTAATGCCAAATGGGTTTCTAAGGAGGGCCCGCCATCTTTCAATCCTTCTTTCAAAGCATCAGCTTATTGCAGCAGTTACTCTGTTCATATACTGGTTATTTTCTGTCCAATAAATTAAAAATGTCAAGGACAGCGGCAAACAATTTACTGTCTGTAAGCCTCATTTATCTTCATTTCTCAAAGAGGCTGAAATGAACGTTCCATCTATGAAATGCCAACAAATAAGTATAAATATTTTTATAGATGGCAAATACAAATCAAGGCGGCATAACCTCCACTTCACTTTCTGTGTGTGGAAGGAAATAGACTACTGAGTAACAATCCTTTTGATCTTTTACATTAATAGTTTTCAGATCTTACCTGTAGAGGTAGTTGGGTCTGTTTCCTGCTATGACGGCCACTGGGACATTGAAGACGTTATTGTTGGGCAGCTGAAGAAAGAAAGTATGAGTGAATCAAACAAACTGACATTTTGAAGTCCTAAAGCAGAGTTTATTTTGACAATAAAGTGTAGAGTGACCTTGCTGTGTTCAAACCAATAAACCTAATACATAAGGAAACTTCTAGATGGACATTTTTAAAACAGTAAATGGGATCATACCAATTTTCTACATATTGTTAATCATTTTTAAACCGTATATACATTCACGTTTTATATGCTGCAATTTTACAGTGACTCACAGTAATTTACTTTCAAGGAATGGTTACAGTAGCAAGAATAGGTGCTTTCCGACCGGATAGTAGTATTCTTTTTAGAGGAAAAGTACACTTCTAAGCAGTTCTAAGAACTACTCTCCCCCAAAATCTTTTTTTTCCGTTTGCATTCCCACTGGCCAAGTGGCCATAGGGACTGGTAGGAGGGGTAAGGGAGTGACGCAAGCATGGCAACGGTCTTTATAGCATCGTCACTAGACCTTAGCGCCACATACAACAACAACGCAGCATTCCGTCCATTCTCGTAGTAATTCACGTAATGTTTTGCTCAACACAGACAGGGCTTCATTATACTCGGAACAGACCCCGCCTCTGCCTGCTGTGCTGTGGACGTGTGCGTGTGTGTGTGACTGTGTGTGTGGCGGCCGGCGAGCCGCAGGACACGCTTGTGGAGTTTAACTCCGAAAAGACAGTTAACCACAGGTTCCCGTTAATCTTATGATGGACATGTGTTGTGATATTTAAACAAAACGAACCGTCAACGGTGAAATAAAAGCCTCTTATTTACGAGAGCGGTCTGAGAGACCTCCAGCTCACAGCGGGGTCTCTGAGCATGACTGGCCGAGCGACGAGCTAGAGGCCGGGGCAGGAGCCTGCTGGCTGTCGCCTCACTTCATGGAGCTTCTCAACTCCGAAAACTTTGAAGCATATTGTCAATTCGGGATCAATTTTCGCAAGACTGCCTATATTCAAAATCTAAACAGTTAATTTCTCGCCTAAAACATTGTCAGAAGTGAATTTAATGATGAATAAGATGGTGAAAATTGTTTAAAATGTCCCGTTGTTGGTTGTTGCTCTGTCTGCAAGTTCCGAGTTGGCAATGGGCGTGACTTATAAGTTGGACCAATCAAGTACACCTAGGAAAAGGGAAAAGACCCTGCTCTGAAGTAGGAGCTAAAAAAGTACGCTACAGCGGTCAGAGGAACTTAAAAATCCCCAATTTCCTGTCCACGACGACAAAAGTGTTCCAGGAACGTTTAGTTCTAAGAACTGCACAAATCCCTCTGGTCGGAAAGCCCCTAATAATTTTGGGGAATATGCTAATTTGCTTTCTGGCCAGCAGCCCGTTATCTTAGCTTATAGCTTTGCTTAAAGAACAGAAACAGGAAGCCCTGCTACACCCTGTAACGCCCTGCTACCATGAACGACAACTACTATTTCTAGTCATAGTTCCATTGTCTTCATTGTGACTATAATTGCCACTGTTCATCACACCCCCAACTGGTACCGTCAGACACCGCCCACCAAGAGCCTGGGTCTGTCCCAGGTTTCTCCCTAAAAGGGAGTTTTTCCTCACCACTGTCGCACTAAATGCTTGCTCTTGGGGGAATTACGGGAATTACTGGAATTGTTGGGTCTTTGCAAATTATTGTGTGTATAGAGTGTGGTCTAGACCTACTCTATCTGTAAAGTGTCTTGAGATAACTCTTGTTATGATTTGATGCTATAAATAAAACTGAATTGAATTGACACTTTGCTCTGTCAAACAGTAACAAAATCCATCTATATGCACCGTATTCAAATATTGTATCTTGCTTGTTTAAAAAGGATAAGTTCACAATTTTCAGGTGCGTTTGTCCATTGAAACAGATCCCTTTACAATTCCAATGTAAGTGAAGGTGGACAAAATCCAACCTGTGCAAAAATACCCTCCGCTAACGCCTTGTCAGAAGGCGTTTTTCCAAAAATGTCAAACTAAACCTTTTAAGGTTTATTGTGCAGCTATAACATACACTGGCAAAAAATAACTACATTTGAGAGGTCCTTACCAAAATTGCTTTTCTTGCAACGATGTTAAAAATCTAAATTAGACTCAAAAATGTAAACCATGGCAGGCTCAGCTCCTCAGTTACTTTTTAGGCTCTTCTGTCCCTCTCTATTAGGCTCAACTCAATGAAACAAACATCTAACAGTGAAGTAACGAGTCCTGCTGCGTGTCTCACAGGGTCAGGGTTGAACTCGATGGGCGCCGGGTCTTTGCAGCTGCAGATGCTGCCGTATCCTTCCACTTTGCTGCAAAAGAGCTTCCTCCTCCTGTTCAGCTCGGTGTCTGTCCAGTGGCACTCTGCCTCTGCAGGACGGAGGATCATATTAAGTTTGTTAGACGTCTTGATCAGGTGCCAGCAGGTGTTGCTTTAGATTTAAGACATTAGATTATTTGTTATACTATTCCACCTTTTTACAGCCTGGATCTTTTGGTTTTGTTATGTTTTGGCCATCAAGGTACATCACGACATGATCAATAATACATATTTTACAAATTTCCAAACATGTTAGAAGTGCTTGTTACCTTCAGAGGCGGTGAGCTGCACCTCGGTCTTCAGCAGCACCGGGTCTCCCCAGGTGGACAGAGCTAGAGACTTTGAGTGCTTCTCTCCATACACCTGACCTGGAGCCCAAAACACAAAGTCTGCCGGTCAAGAAAGGTAACCTCATAAAGCAAACCCGAGAGTTGATTAAACATATTCCAAAATTTTAACTTGAGTGTTTTCCCCAAGTTTGTGGAAGACACGTATTTGATATTTTGATGCTCATATTGATTTTACATTATTTCAGCTGAGGTGGAGCCCAAATCGGCTCAGGTGCTGCGCCTTAAGGCAGTTTTATGGTTCTGCGCAGGCTCCACGCAGAGCTTTCGCCATAGCATACCTAAGTGGCCTGATGTTTATTCTTGTGCGCTGGTGTGTGCTTCAAGTCAGCATGTGCGCGTGTGTGTGGGAAGTGTGTGTTAGAGCGAGGGAGAAGCGAGAGAGTGACGGCGATTAGCTTCGGAGCAAGTAGCGACTCTAGAGTCATAGTGAGAGAAACAAAGTGTCTCCCCTGTTCTTTCTGACCACGGTCGGAAATCCTGTAGCAGGAAAAGTGAACCATCTCGTTGATTTCATGTTGTTTATGGAGAAGGAGAACCAGGAAATGAGTCGGGGGGGAAAGCTCTGAAACCTGAAACTACCCTGAGTTGTTAAATCAGCTGTGGATTAAGAAAGCTCTTCGGTGACGTCAGTGGAGTTTCTGGACAGCCATGTTGCTGTTGAGTTTTTCATGCGATTGTTGAACGCATTGGGGACCACGAAAAAACCTCTGTTCTCCTACACTGTAGTGGGGAGGAAGCAGACGGAGTTCTTAAAACATCAGGAAATAAAATGACAAGACACAAGCGGCATAAGTGACGGTGTAATGGCTAAAGCCAAAGCCATTGGAGGGAGTTACGTCAAAGTTTGCTCCTCTACCTCCTTTCTTCACCACCAGAGTCCACATGTCCCTCCAGCTGAGGTTGAGGGACACCTGGCTGCCGAGACTCTTCAGCAGGTTCTTAGCAGCATCCTTCAGGTGGAACGTGCCCTCATCCTGCAGAACAGAAGACACGTCATGTTCTAATGCGTCTCCCGTGAGTAGGACGCATGCAGATGTACATGAATTACTGATGACTGAGACACGAGAAATGCATTCTAGATTACTAGGACTACAGTGGAAATTTAGCTGTCTGGCTAACACTGGCCCATTTACAGAAATGTGGATTAATGTGCATTGTTCTAATGAACAAATCTTAAATCATCAAGACATTGGCAGTGGCTGACCTTTATGGTGAAGATGAGGACTCGGCCCCGGGTCACCATGTTGAGGAAGAGGATCATGGCTTCATCCTCGTGAGGAGAGTAGGTGTCAAATATCCTTTTGGCCATCACATGACCCTGAGACACACAGACAGTGACCGATTAATCTGATTCTCATTTAATTAAAAGAAAAGAAAAAAAGCCTCTTTTTTTGGTGGCCGGGTTGGCTCGGTTGGTAGGGCGGGCGCACGTGTGGAGGTTTAGTCCTCGATGCAGCGGTGGCAATTTCGACTCCGATCTGCGTCCCTTTGCTGCATGTCGTTCCCCCTATCTCTCCCCTTTCACGTCTTCATCTGTCCTGTGGTAATAAAGGCGTAAAAATGGCCCCCCAAAAAAAAGCCTTCTTTCTCTTCCATTAAACCTATACTAAGCAGCGGTCGAGTGAGCTGGAGAATGAATGTGAGAAAGGGAGCTGTGCTGTCAGGAACAAAGCCATGAATCAGAGATTATAAAAAAGTTATTTTCTTATTGTTTTACGTCCGTTACGTTCTAAAAAACACACCCACCCACCTCCGGGAAGTTGCCACATTCTGTGTAAAATGCAGACCTTCATCCTGTCGCTGCGTTTGTGTAAAGGTGTAATGGACGCAGGACAGACAACGATGGGAACGGGCTGCCCACTGTTAACAGCTGGGGGGTTACTAGGGTTGGGTACCATTCGCATCTGAACCAATACAAGTACCGATACCTGAAATTTGGTTCCCGGTACCCAACGGTACTTTTTTCGGTACTTTCCCTCTTTAAATCACAAAAAAAATATTTCAGTTGTAAAAAATAATACCAAACCTCTTTACTTAGAATATTATGTTGTTATTTATTTAGAATATTTTACACTGACAGAAATTAAACAAAAATAAAACCCCTCCCTCTCTCCTCCCAAACCCGTCCCTACAACCTATTAAATTATTAATTTCTTACTCACGGTTACTTTTATTCTTGTATTTGTATATTATTCTATTTTAGCCTTTTTTATTTTCATCATGGCCGTTTTAAATTGCTCTTTAATGTTTCATGTAAAGCACTCCGAGTTGCCTTGTTGCTGAAAGGTGCTGTAGAAATAAAGTTGCTTTGCCTTACAACCACAGCCTGTCAGACAGTCCCCAGGGCATAACAACAACCACCGTTGTGCCTGCTCACAGGAAGTGTAATGTCAAGAACAGCACCGCGACTGCTTTCGGCTCGCCATTAATATCATAATCGCAGCAAACGCTGTCTGTGTGAAGTTTTGTAAAACTGTAACCACTTCATCGGCAGTGCCGTGACTCACTGTGACTTCAACAACACTGGAGAGCCGACGTAGTTTGCGCCGTCCGCACCTCTGCGCACGCACGCGTGTGTGTGTGTGTGTGTGTGTGTGTGTGTGTGTGTGTGTGTGTCGGACCTCTGCTCTCTGTCAATATGTAGAGAGGACAGATAAGCTTGTCATACTCTCAGGTACCGAAATTTGGCACCGTTTGATTTTACGTGAACCAATACTCGGTAATACCGACGTGATTCGGTCGGTACCGGTAAAAGTACAGGGTTTGGTACCCAACCCTAGGGGTTTTCACACCCACGTGGGCCAAAGGCTATAATTGACGCCCAGAAACGTCCACAACACAGCAAAATAAGAAGAAAAAACAGGCAGAGGGCAGGGTCTCTGCATATAAAGACATCCCCACACACTTCCAGTGGGTCATAAGTAATGATTGTAAGGGATTACTTTTGTAATTAGTCTAAACATTGTTTAGTTTTTTATAATAAATGCATTTAAGGAACAAAATTAACTGCAAAATACTTTCATTAATGCAGTGCATGCCGTTTGATATTAAACCACATTCAGAAATATTATCAACACAGCCAAACATGGGACATTTTGGCTAAAGAAGTATTGACCATATTGAAAGGAAAGTATTATTATTTATTTATTTTTTTTAAAAAGGACCCATGGCATTAAAATTTCACTTTATGGAGGGTTTTTTTAACATTAATATGAGTTCCCCCAGCCTGCCTATGGCCCCCCAGTGGCTAGAAATGGTGATAGATGTAAACCGAGCCCTGGGTATCCTGCTCTGCCTTTGAGAAAATGAAAGCTCAGATGGGCCGATCTGGAATCTCCTCCTTATGACGTCATAAGGGGAAAGGTTACCTCCCCTTTCTCTGCTTTGCCCGCCCAGAGAATTTGGCCCACCCATGAGAGAGAGACATCATGGCTTTCAAACGAGCAATGTGGTAGTTGGTCAAGGCCACACCCCCACCCTTCAACTTGCCCCCCCCTCTC
The DNA here is from genome assembly GCF_031162955.1 of Sander vitreus. Taxonomy (NCBI): domain Eukaryota; kingdom Metazoa; phylum Chordata; class Actinopteri; order Perciformes; family Percidae; genus Sander; species Sander vitreus. Next base: position 1,614,639 of record NC_135863.1, read on the forward strand.
CTTCTCAATAGCATTTAAAGCTACAGACACAGAAATGGCTCTAGTGGCTGTAATTCTGCTCCAAGGCTGAATTTTGGGAAAGAGACTTCAGATACAGTATTAGGAGACCACTAAGGTCTCTATAAGAGAGACTTTAGATACAGTATTAGGGGACCACTAAGGTCTATATAAAAGAGACTTCAGATACAGTATTAGGGGACCACTAAGGTCTATATAAAAGAGACTTCAGATACAGTATTAGGGGACCACTAAGGCCTATATAAAAGCATCCAAAAAGCAGCATGGCATGGGACCTTTAACATTTAACATAAAAGTATATACAGTAAATGCTTACAGTTGCCTGGTTGAGAACTATCACATGGATGCCTCTGCCCTGCTCCCGCATATCATCCTCCAACACCTGCAGGAGATGAGGACAATAAAGATATGCTCTATCGGACATTTGATACTCTTGTCCTGAAGCAACGTCATTTCATGTTTACTCACAGTGGTGCCGTCCACTGCCATGTAGACCTTGGAGCGGCTGGAGTACACCTCGATGTCCAGGACCTTGCGTCCATTAGCCGGCCTGCGTGGTGTCTCCATGTTGGGGATTGTATCCTCTTTAAAAAAAAAAAAAAACCCAGGAGCATCAGAGTAAGTTTGGGTTCTCCACAGTGAAGCCATGGTGGCCAACAGTGTGTCAAATATTTACACAATTCTTTTTCTTCTCAAAAACACATTGAAGAAGAAATCTTTAAGTTTCCAAAGATGCCAAATATGTCCGGCAGTGTTTTTAGGAAATTATACGTTTTGAACTATTTCACTCTGTGTAAACATCACAGAGCTTCAATAAGGATTTAGTACCAGTTGATGGAATAAATAAATATATTTGACACTGACGGTGCAGAAAATGGTTCATGTGCTAAATTTTAAATAAGGTGACCAGGTGATCAAGAGTTAAAGAGGGTTACAGATTTAGGAGGGCTGATTTTGGAGTGTGTTTTTCTAATGGTTTATGGTGCCTGTTTGCCTGCTTTCCCCCCCCCCCCTCTTTCTTCTGCACTGGAACTGAGCTACCATGCTCAACAAAACAATTACCACCAACACTGTTGCTTGGCAATAATAAAGTATCTACCTATCCATCTATTCAATGATCCAACTGAGTGTTTATTAACCGTCAGACTGGTGAGGGGGGTGTGGTCCTGCTTGGGTCAAAGGGCATAAAAGCGCCGTTTACTTGATTAATTAACGGATTTCCTTCTCTCCGCGTACGTTAGGTTTTGTCGCTGTGTTTTCAATGTACACTAAAATTAACTCGGCGAGAGACAAGGACAGAAGAGCGGGCTGATCCAGCCGAGAGGAGTGGCAGTAGCACGCCAGCTGGCCCGACTGAAAGCAGCAACATGTACGCGCACCGCACACTGTCCCAGTCGGAGGCCTCCGGTAAAATCCTAGACAACAAGAGTAAACAGCTACAGGGTTGGTTCATACCATCACACCCGAAATCAGTGACCAGTCAGATTTTGTGACAGTGAAGGGTTCATGCTAGCCTGGCTCCGCCCTCCTACGTACTTCCGCTCTATTTAAATTTTCCTTCAGTACTACGCTGGGTTTGCGGTATATTCTTGGGTTTTCCCCGGCCAATCTTGACCGGTCCAATCAGCGAACAGAGGGAGTGGCTGAGAACGATAACGTTGAGGTCGTGCGCTAGTTTGAGCTGTAGTTCCGTAATGGCGGCGCAGAAAGATGTGAGCCGGCGCAGAAAGATGTGAGCCAAGCCATTCGGTCCGTTGTGGCAACGCTGCAGAATATCCAGAAGTTAAAGCCCGAGCAGGAACAATCTTTGCTGAGTTTTGTTGGTGGCCATGACGTGGTGGCCTAGGGCTTTGACTCCGAACTTCGCTATTCGAATATAATTCGAATATTTAAAAAAATATTGATATTCGAACGAATATTAGGCAGCCCTTAATATTCAAACCTGTTATGGGCATTGTTTTTTTGTAAATGTGTTTGCTTGTAAACGTTTTCAATTCAGATTCCGAGGCTTTTTCCACGCATTTCAAAATGTAACTCTCGCTCGGCTGCTCATTTCCTGGTTCTCCTTCTCCATAAACAACATGAAATCAAGGAGAGGGTTAACTTCTCCTGCTAAAGATTTCCCACCGTGGTCAGAAAACACAGGGGAGACACTTTGTTTCTCTCACTATGACTCTAGAGTCGCTACTCGCTCTGAAGCTACCGGTAATCACCGTCACTCTCTCACTCTAACACACACCCCACACCCACAAGTATAAACATCAGACCACTTACGTAGACTACGGTGAAATATCCGAACTTCCTGTTGAAAGCATATGGTTTGTGTTTAATCCAGGGTCTGACTTTTAATAAAAAAAAAATTGTTGTGGCAGTGTGTTTTTCTTCTGAAAACATCATTGTCTGCCTATTGACAGATACACCGCCCTCTGGTGGACAGAACATATACAAAGTTTGATACCAATACAAGTCTTACTGAAGGCATTTAAAATATTATTAATAAATATTTGAATATATTCGAATATTAACATTAATAAACAAACTTCGACTATGATTTTTGGGCAAAAGTCAAAGCCCTATTGTGGCCCTCCTCCCCACGGGGTTCAGGAACAGTTTGATTTTCCAGCTCGCTCCATTAGTGGTGAAGGAGTTGGCTAAGGCTAACGCTAGCGATGCTAAACCGACGTCACGACCAAACGTTAGCGACTGGTTGTGGCAGATCCAGAGTGGCTCTGGGCAGATCCAATAGTTTTAAACTTCAACAGAGTACCCGCCTTCAAGGAAATTAACACTTGTCAATGGAGAGAGGCCAGACTCGCTGTACAAATGAAATGGACCAGAGTCTGGTAGGACCAAGCTAATGGACCAGAGTCTGATAGGACCAAGCTAATGGACTAGAGTCTAGTAGGACCAAGCTAATGGACCAGAGTCTGGTAGGACCAAGCTAATGGACCAGAGTCTGGTAGGACCAAGCTAATGGACCAGAGTCTAGTAGGACCAGGCTAGGTTCATGCCTTATTGACAGGCCAAATCTTAAGGGGTGAGATGTTATATTTAAAAAAAACAGGCCTATACACTACTGCCCACCAATGTTTGCTATCAAAAGTACTGTGTAGGTCTATTTAAATAAGGTTTAAGGTCACCATTTTCAAGTTTCATAGATTTATAACCCTATACATACGGCCAAAATAAATGTCACAGCCATAGTTTACCTAGAGATGGTCCGATACCATTTTTTGCTTCCCGATACCAATTCTGATACCCAAATTTGCGTATCGGCCAATACCGGGTACCGATCCGATACCAATGTGTCATATATTTTATTATGTTTTAACAACTGTATACTACTATCCCTGTATGGATGTGATATGATTTCTATCTTTGTTGTCAGTCTGGCTCAGGTTAAACTCTTTGTGAAACATGAATGCCACAGAACTTTCTTTTATTCTCCAGTTTGACAGTCAGTTATAACGGAAAAATAACATAAACTACTTTAACGTAGATTTTCTTTAGGGCTTTATTACGTGGTATCGGATCGGTGCATAAACTCCAGTACTTCCCGATACCAGCGTTTTAGGCAGTATCGGAGGCGACACCGATACTGGTATTGGTATCGGAACATCTCTAGTTTAACCTATTGCTATAGCTCAGAGTGGTTGTGCTAGTCTGAACGTTAAGGAAACAATGACAGGAACAGAATGCACTGAACACGTTTCTCACCATATTCTTGTGCGGCTGCATCTTCATTAGCTACTCTTCTTGTGTCCAAGATGAGTTTAATGTTGACTATGACAGTTATCAGCAGAAACAGAACAGCGCCAGCCTGTGGAAGGAAAAACAAATGCACTTTAAATCTGAAGTTATTTCATTTCTAGTCAGGGCTTTCTTAGTTCTGTTTGACATGTGCGTTTCAAAGCAGGCATTTGGTGTTCAAACTAGGGCTGGGCGATAGAGAAAAATCAAATATCACAATATTTTTGACCAAATACCTCGACATTGATATCGCAGGGTTGACTATTGGTGCTTTTACAAAATATTTACACAATGACAGTTTTGATGAATAATCATCAGTAATGTGGATACATTTGACTAAGTGGGTAAAGGCAAATAATAAAATGGCTAGTAAGTCTGGTAAGTCCAGAACATGACATCACTTTACTGTATTGTAGCCTGTAAAACCAGAAAAGGTCAACACTTGTGTCATTTACGATATCCAAACTTTAAGACGATATCTAGCCTCATATATCGATGTCGATATAATATCCATTTATTGCCCAGCACTAGTTCAAACTAATCTTGCAGACTGTGGTTGAGTCGACCAGCAGGGTCTGTATACCGCTCCAATGACAGAATTTAGAAACTGCACACACTGCTCTGATCTAAATGTTCAACTGTACACTCCCATCACAGAGTGAGAAAGCATTCTCCTCTTTACCATGTCAACCATCTTTTACCATCTTGAGTACGTTAGTGTCAGTTTTGGGACTATTTAATTTAAAGGACAGGATGTGCAGTTTTGCAAAAAGAAAGTCAGAGGAAACTTTTCAGGGCTGCTGCTGCTGCTGCTGTAATACAAATCAACACCAGTTTTAAGCAGAGCTCCATCTTCAGAGACATCTTTTTTTTTATTTACCTGACAGAACCTACGAAGCGTCCTCTTGTTGGTTAGTTTGTATTTCCAAGTGAGGTACAAGCTTCTTTGTTGGCGGGGGATGAAAGGCTTGGCTCGGGGATTGGGGGTCCAGGTCTCCATCCCGGACACCGACAGCCGCCGACTCAGAGCTCAGACCCTCCGCCTGCCCTCCTCCACCTCCTTCTGCCGGGTCATGCACTGCTCCACAACACCACCGAGACACGGCTGGCTGGCTGTCACATCGTCATCTGAAAAACACAAATAAACCACAACACGGGTCAGAAATAAAGTAAGCGCATCACTAAATTCAGCTACCGATAGCTAGTTAGCTGAGTATTTCTACGCAAGCGAAGTAACTAGCTAGGCAACGTTATTTCTAGCTCACTAGCTAGCTCAGTTAGACACTCTCCAGCTGTCTCTTTTCTGCTGAGATATTAACGTTACTACTCACAGGGTCGTTAGTAAACCTTGCATTGTTGTCAAGATCCAGAAAAGTCGCTTGTAACTGATGCTACATGCTAGCTACATGCACTGGGTTTTGTGTCGCAGCGCATACGACGTCACTAGATTCTGCTTCCTATTCTTTGGGTTTTTATTGCGGTTGGCAAACCAGCATACAAGTGCATTACCGCCACCTACTGGACTGGAGTTTGGAGCGGTACATTTGCAGGATTTCCCAGCGGATTTACCAATGTAATCAGGATCGGAGTGGGACCAAAAGATCTACCGGGAAATTTCGTGGACCACCGGCCCTGAGTTAGACTGCACCAACATTTGGCCTAATCATAACTGGCCTGCTAACCCAAAGGCCAAGCTTTTGTTTCCAGATCTGTGTGGCAACTTATGATGGGAGTGGGGGGGGGGGGGGTTTGAGGGTCCTCCCCAGAAAAAAATTTAGCGTTAAAAACTTAATTTCCTGCATTCTGGTGAATTTTTATGCACGTATTTCTACCTTTTTCTGAATCAATTTATGCTGAAAATATCTTTATGTAAAGGGAAACATAGTAACAAAATAATGTCAGGCATTCTGTATTGCTTTCATCTATTTATTCTCCTGTAGATCGACTGTCCTAATCATATCTGAGTCAGCACACATGTAGCCTCTAGAGGCATCATTTACTCCTCCCTCCTCTTTTGCGTCTTTTGTTGGGGAAGTAACCTCCTTAAATGTGCATATGACAATTATTCACCTCAATAATACATGAATTCATTTTAATGAATTAATAAACCCCTGGACTGTAATATTTCACATGTGTTTGAGCAAGATTTCTGCTCATGTTCAAAACTTTGTGCACATTCAAAATATATCTGTGTTCTCTGTGAATTGTAGGAGTTGTGATATTTTGAGAAAAATAAAATGATAATAGGGTATTACAAGTCACTATATTTCAGAAAATAATCTACCTGCACCACAGTCTGCTGTGCATTACGTGATTGATCTGCTGATACGGTAGATCTCAGACCTTCTGACAGACTCAGCCCCGTTTGAGACTCTGGTCTGTCTCTGAATGGCACAAAGTTTAGCTAGGGAAGTGGCTGTATGCTACTCTACATCGGAGGTGGAAATCCGAAACTACGGCAGAAATACACGGAGCACAAACGCGTCACATCTGCTGCAGAATGCCCACCGCGGAGCGCGTCCATTATAAACCTGAAGCTGCAAAGACCACGGAAGCCGCGCTGCTCATGTCTATTTTTACAGAGAGTGGACACTAAAGCAACGCACAGGTCTGCCCGCAGGCAGCCCGCACACCAGGCCGTCAGATGATGTTGCTAAGAACTTGCAATGTATAACTTTTATCAGACCGGTCCTCACGGCCTCGAAACACTACCGGCCCACCGGGAAAAGTCCTGACTCTCCCGATTGTCACTCCGCCTCTGAATGTAATAGTGTATCCTTCATCAATTAGTCTTGATATTAACGCTGTTTTTTTCTCATCACACCTGTTGCAATGCATAATATCCATTAGTACATGCTTGACAGTTTCTGGTTTATTAGTGTGTGCATAGTCCAGTGGGGTGCTTGCCTGTTCTTTAAAGTGATTGGTTTATTCTTGTATTACCGATTCTCAGAATGGTATTTACCGATCTCTTCCCTTGAAGATAACAGTTTCTGCCTAGAAACAAGAAGACACCCCCCTGTGAGGATAGGATAAAAGCTTAAGGGAGAGAATAGTTCAGAGCTCATTTCAGAGGACAACTTGGTGGACCGAGCTCTGACTTTATTTCTGTCGCTATGGAAACTTAGTCTCTGTTTGTGAACCCACAGCTGTGTTGTAACTCTTATGCTGAACTCAGTAAACTTTGCTTAACTGAACTCTTCGTCTCAGATTGATCCTTGTGTTTTGGTTAACTTAAGTCCGATAGAAAGAAGGCACGGGAATTAATTAACTGGAGTCAGATCAGACTGGCCTTAGGGCCTTATTTTGGACATAATTCCCAAAAGTACAAATGTCTTCCTGTGTCACTTAAGTCCCAGTATTCCTGCTAAGTTTTGCATGCCTTAATGGTAGTTTTAAGCTTTGCTTTACCTACTTGTATGCCAACTAACTGTCGTTATGATTGTTTAGCCAATATGTCTACCTTCTTATTTCCTTCCACCCCATGGATGCATTATATTGGGTACGTCCCATAGCCCTTAAAATGCATCCCCGACTCCTCCACTTGCCTCCCTTCCTCGCGTCTTAGTCCCTCCCACCGAGGCGGCCCGGGACAGACGCGAGGAAATCATCAAACTAGATTTTCTCTGAAAAATCTAGAGATACTTGATGATCTGAGCTCCATGCAGATCTGTTTAGTCATGGCCTGTTGTGCTTCTTGACTCTGACAGACGGGGCCGAAGGTTGCTATTACTAGGGGGAAAAAGTCAGCTGAGTCCAAATCCAGTGCTCAACATTGCATCATTTACGAAGACACAGAAGTTAAACATTACTGATTTATGGTGCCGCTCCCACAGCAGCAGCATACATAGTGTGAAGAGCAGAAACCAGGGACTCATATTCAGCAAACTACGGGTAACGGCGGGATGATGAGGTGAGTGTCTGCTTTGGCATGTAATATCTGCGATCAGTAACAATGTTAATAAGTTCAACATTATGGATCGAAAATCACTGATTTGATTTTGCCCTCCATACTTTCTTCAAATATATATTCTCTTCTTCTTCCCTTCCTTTATTTTCTCCATGCCATTTATTCCTTTGTGTTAAGTTTCTTGATCCATTTCCTTCTCTTCTTTCCTTTCTTCCTACTTTTGTCCCTTTCAGCCCATTCTTCAGTGTTCCCCTCATCCCCTTTTATTCCCTTCTATCTTCTTTTCCTCCTTGTTTTTTTCTCTCTTCCTTCTGATCCCTCTTTCATACACTTCTTTATGGTTTGATCCATTCATTGTGACTTTGTCCTCTTCGGTTTCTTGCCCCATTTCTTTGCTCTTTCGTTCCTACTTCTTTCCTTTGTTTCCTCCTTATTTTTTTTTTTTCAGTTCTTCCTTCATTATCCTCCTCCCCTTCCTAATGTCAGATACATTCTTCCTTGGTTAAAGATGCAGTAGGTAAGACTTATAAAACCAGAGGTGGAAAGTAACGAAATACATTTACTCACGTTACTGTATTGAGTAGTTTTGTTGTGTATTTTGTATTTTTCAAGTAGTTTTTAAAATCGGTAATTTAAAATGTACTTGATTACGTTTTGAGTGAAGGATTGCATTTCGCTACATTACAAATCCTATCCGTTACTGAGTTAAGATTCCACTAACGAAAACCGAAAGGAAGAAAAATAATTGCGCCCAAAACAACTACACCAGACCTCTGCGTTGTTTTTTTGGTGCGAACGTATGCAGCTTCTTCTTCTCTGTTTGCAATTAAAAAGAAGTAGAACAAGAGCTGCCGTGAACTGAGTGGGAGACGTTAACATGGACGTGAATGAGATGTTATCCCTCAAAAATGTCAGCTCAGGGGAAAGAAAGAGAGGTTGATACAGAGAGCCGAGTTTTTAACCAAACATGGACTTCCAAGTATTTGTTTACTGAAGTCAAAGGTAAAGCCGTGTGCTTAGTTTGCGGAGAACAGATCGCTGTGTTAAAGGATTGACTGATGCAGAGCAGGCACGGACATCTGAACCTTTGCCAGTTAAGCTGCAAACGCAACAATGCATCTAGGGATGCAGCAGTCAAGACCAGCTTTGTGATAAACCACAAAATCGCCAAAACAGTAAGCCATTTTCTGAAGGGGAGTTTATTAAAGAGTGTTTGGTGGACTCTGCTGCTCTAATATGCCCAGAGAAAAAAGAGAAGTTTTAGAACGTGCCGCCTGACATAAAATTAATATTGAACAGAAGTGAGTTTAGCCTATTTGGTCCGGCCCTCCACAACAGTTCCTGTTTCTCACGTGGCCCCTTGGGAAAATGAATTGCCCACCCCTGCCGTAGGACAACGTATGTAGGAGACTGGCTAAATTAATTTGCATACTACATCTAATTAGCTCATACAGGCTACTTAGGTGTGTAGAAGCTAGCTGCAAGTCTGGGCTGTGAACATTATAGAGTCTAACCATAGACTGTATATCAATTAATTTACATTCTATGGGTCTAACCCATTTATGGAGTCAAAACACGTGATTTGGCCTTGATTTGCATTATAACTGTTAATATTTGTGAAGAAAAGAAGGATGGCCCTCAGAACTAACAATGTATGGTACTTTCACTTTCAATTGATTGTTTGAAAATGTTTTATGGGATGGTCTGAACTAAAATTGCACATTATACCTTTCTAAGGGTATTAAATGTCATGTGTGACATGTGTTATGTTGTTATTATTAAGCTTAGGAGACCGTTTTGGCCTTTAGCGGAAAGGGGGGGAGGGACTGAGAAGTTGTCGATGTTCACATTTTTTTGCTAAGTCCTGGATCTTCACAATCCTACGTACAGCACCTTTAACTCATTCCTTTTTTCTATTCTTCCTTCTCATTTATTTACTGTTACTCTGTTTCTTTCTTCGTTCTAGGGCTGAAACAAATAGATTTTCATTTGAATGGTTCAATAGCGATTGATAAAATCCAGAACCGATCTCTGTCTTTTTCATATGAAACTAGAAGACCTTAGAGATCCATTGGTGCATCCATTTCATGCTAGCCTGCCAGGAAAGGGGGTTAGTTAACCCTCCAAAGTTAGGCTACATTTGGCAAGGGAAAAACTGGCATAGCCATTATCAAAAAGGTCCGTTGACCTCTCACCTCAAGATATCTGAATGAAATGTCACTCAATATTTGTTACTTTATAGTGTTGACTGCTGTAGTATGTTCATGCTAAATAAAAAGTACATTAATGTAACTGCTTTGCAGTCAATTCTTAATGTAAACATTGATACTTTTATAACAATGCACCAGATTAGAGGGAACCTTGCACAATTGTAGAATCTCTTTCAAATCTAAGCAGCATTTGAAATATCCCCAATCAACATTGAATCGGAACTCGGATCGAATAAGGACCTTGTGAATCGAAATTTGAATCGGGAAATAAAGTGGCGATACCAAGCCCTATCAAAGTCCCTGATTCTTAATTTCATACCATTCCCTTTTCTTTCTTTCCTTCACCCCATCCTTCTTTCCGTCCCTGATTGTCACCGCTCTGATACTTCTGTGTCCACACGTTCCTTGCCTTATTGACTTCTTTCTTATGTCCTTACCTTTCAATTATTCACTGTTCCTTTCTTTCTGCCTCCACATGCGGATTATCACATATGCAAACATAGCACGCCACAGAGCACAATATATTACTGTACTGCATAACAAGTGATTTGACATTTGTTATTGTTAATATCCATCAGTGCTGCTCAGACCCAAGCAACAATGGAGTCCAAACTGGAGGCCCTGCAGTGTCACTTCACTTGGAATCTGGACCAAAGCACGACTAAACTTTTCCGTCTCAGGGACCAGCTGAAGGACATCGGCACAGAGGAGGGATACAGCTGGCTGGGTCACATTTACAACCTGCAGGGGTTCATTCACTACCAGCTGGGGTTCACCGATGATGCACTGCGTTTCTTCAGCAGGGCAGCAGAGGCCTTCCGCCAGATGAGAAACACCGTCTCAGACGAGGGTCCCTGGTTGGTGGTGAACCACGGGAACCTGGCATGGCTGCACCACCACCTGGGAGACCAAGCAGAGAGTCAGGCTTACCTGTCAAAGGCCGACGACTTGACGAATGAATACCCATCTCCATCCCAGGATGAGCTCCATCCAGAGATCTATGCTGAAAAAGCCTGGACCCTGATGAATTTTGGCCCAGAAAAAAAGCTTCTGGCTGCAGATTACTTCCAGAGAGCCATCAGGATGCAGCCGGACATGGTGGAGTGGCACAGCAGCCACGTCATAGGGTTAGTGAATGCTTTTAAGCATAGCAACAAAAAACTGGGGGCTGACATCTTGGAGAAAATGAAAATTGCCAAGGAACACGATCCAGAGAACTTGTACCTCGCTGCTCTGTACCTTGAGGCATGTGCTACGAAAGGAAAGCAAATTGAAAGGAAAGCGCGTGAGTTGGCCAGCAGGGTTTTAAGAAAGCCCATTAGTAGCTACAGTGGTATCAAACCATTACTAAGGCTGTATAGAATGTATGTATCTCCTGATGAGGCCATTGATTTGGCTGAGGAGGTTCTGGAAAGACATCCAGATGAACGATATATGAAGAGATGTGCTGCAATCTGCTACAAAAAGAGGATCTTTTTACACAGGGACAATCCCCTGGAGCACAGCCTGATCGACAGAGCTATCAGTCTCTATGAGGAAGTGATTCCTCTTTACCCTCGTTCTTCACTTAAGAGAAAAATATCTCTTGCAAACATATACGCAGAGTCAAAACACCGAGCTAAAGCTGACCAGATATACGAGGAACTGCTGGAGAGTGATCTGGATGCTGAAGGGGCACAGATGCTATACAACTACTATGCAAAATATGTACATTTCGTCCGAAAAGAGAGCTACAAGTCGATAGAATATCACATGATGGCAGCAGCGGTACCGCAACAATCATACTATCGTAAAAACAGCATCAGAACTCTGGAGAGGATCAGAGAAAGAAACAGAAACCGAATGTGTAGAGAAATAGATGAGTTTCTGAATAACATGCAAGACTAATGCCGCTTTTCCAATGCATGGTACGGCTCAACTCGCTTGTTTTTTGGTTTTCCATTAGCAAAGGTTTTTAGATAGTAGCCTTCCTGGTACTTATTTGGTACCACCTTGGTCGAGGTTCCAAGTGAGCTGAGTCAATACTAGAAGAGTTGGAGTTTAAACACTGCAGACCATTGATTGGTCAGAGAGAATCATCAATAGCGCAACACGGTATGTCCTGCACAAACCCACCTTTTTCAAGCTATCGTCAATAGCGACTGCAATTATTTTATTCACCTCGCTCAGCTTTTACAAAGTGGCAGCCTACAACATTATGCTGTACAATACACTACTAGGATACCGGTGCCTCATTTTGATGCCACTTAAACGCCTGCGCTGCTCTATAGTCTAGTGCTCCGAAATGGACGTTACAAGAAAAAGTAGCTGCATCTGTAACTAATTAACACTACACGTGGCAGCAGGTAACATTAGCCTACTGTTAGCTAGTAGCTAACTAAAACACTGTTAAAATGCTGACAGCTCAACGGTCTAACGTGCGCTGTATTTCAATTGAAAGAATTCAAAGGGTTCAACAACATCAATCAATCAAAGTCTGCAGCTAAAGACACAGAGGAGACTAGCTGCACTGTGGCCACTGCTGCTGTCGGAGATGTCGGAGAGACAACACAGACGGGACTTAATGGTGCGTTCAATTGCAACTCTTAAGCTCATTGTGCATTGAAAGTGATTGTTAAAAAACTTTTTCTATCTAGTGGTTCTTCTTTTTGTCATTTAACATCAATTGACTGGTGAAATAAGTTATTGTTACAAGTTATTGTTAATACATTTTAAATAAAGGATTTAAATTTGACCATAAAGCCTTAGCAATAAATAAGCACTTCTGTTTGCCGTTTTGTGCTCTCGTTATTTTAAGTATCGGTTCAGGCACCTTTTAGGCACTAGCACCTTATTAGAAATATTGTTTTAGCACTGGTATCGAAAAAAAAGCCTACCAAAACCAACCCTATAAACTACAACGTACAATTGATGGTAGTGAAGTGTTAAGGTTATGGTTAAGTTAAGTTAAAAGACAGGGTTTGGGTCAAGGTGACATCCATAGACTGTAAAAAATCATGGACGACACGTACCCGCTGTACAAAAGTGAAGCCAAAATATTCCAGAAACAGGCACCGCAATCTACTAATTTTGGAGCCAGAGTCTGCACAGCAGTGATCGGGTGGTGGAGCCAAGTCTGTCTCTGTGTTGACGCCTGGCCAATAGTCGAGTCAAATCGAGCATGACCATACTACGCAGTGAAAACACTTAAGGCATAAGAACCTAAAACAAAGAGGGAACATTTACTGTACTGTAACTGTTTGTAAAAACACTGGGTCGTTTTTTTTTTATTATCTCAAAATGACTTTTACCTGATTAAATGATGGAAATGAAAATAAACAAGTCATCAGCAAACACCATAAAACATCACAGAATCCATTAATGAACCAGTTTGTTCTCATCAGAAAAGTTTGAACATCACAAAGTAGCTTTTACTACATAAACCAGAGATAACTGTATGTGACACAGAATAAAGATGGGTTCATCATTTTCATACAGAGATTTTTAACAACTAATTTCACTTAAAAGAATATGGTACTAAACTCCTAAAGCAGATCTGTCTATACGATAAGAGATAAAAACACCAAACTGGAGGACTACTGGGTGTTTTTAAGGCAGTAACTCTCTCTAAACCACACACATTAGGAACATTTAGTATTCCTGCTCTGAATGACATTTTTCAGTTGGTTTGTGTTTCAGTTTACCTCTCAGCTCTATTTCCCTCTTGGTTCTAATAGAGGACAAGGACAATGAGACCAAGCAGCACAGGAACAACACTCAGTTTGAATTACAGAAGCTGCTTCCACAACATGTTGGTGACCTGGTGAAGTTTATCTTTAGGTAAGCTTTGGCAACCGAAGCTGTTCGGACTTTCAGCTGAGAAAGAACTTCACACACGTTTGCAGACACATAGCCACGCCATGGTACAGTGATGTCCTCTAAACCTGATGCCACTGTGGATGACAACATCACAGTTTTACTAGAAAACAAATTTTTTAACACTTGAAGGCAGCAGTAACACATTTTGTGAGACAGTCTTTGATCAATACGCAGCATGAGGGCTTACCTTTTCCATCAAAGCAGCGGTCCTCTTAGCCTGCACACTGTAATGTCCCGTTACAGACAGGATCATGACGATGAGTGCAGGCGAGACACTGCAGGCCATTTAGTTTTGTCTGTACATCAGGGTCTGAAACAGAACAGGACACATGTATGAGACACAAAGTTCACTGAGAATCTGAGAACTGTCTGTTGGAAAGATGGCACACCAGTATTTGTGAACAGTATAAGTTGTTTTTAAACTTCATCAATTTTAGATTCAAGTAAGTTTCAAGTTATTTATTGTCATTGCACAACAATTACAGAGAAGCAGTCGTTGGCGATGAACATCTTAGATGTCAGGCTTCCTCCAGTAATGCTAATTAAATACGTTGAAACTCACAGTACTGCAAAATGAACAATCTGTAATGTAAACAGGGATGTAGTAAATATCTGCATATGTACTGTATATGGTGTGCTGTAGATCCATAAATAAATCAAATTAAAAAAAATACACGTGAAATTTTGACTGCTGCAGCCATCTGTGTTGCAGCAATGAACAGATGCAGCTATCTTATTAAAAGCAACACTGTATGAGAATATTTGACCCTGTACAGTGCAAACAGAGGACGGCACACAGGGCCTGAGAGTGTGCTGTGAAACCTCTCCTCCCTTATCATCTGTGAAACATAAGCACAATTCCTTTATTGTTAGAAACACACATAAATCAATAAAACATTAGTTCAATCAAAACTGAGTAAAGTCAGTAAATGACTGAAGGAATCATATTCATCTTTTTACCATGAAGGGCAGTTGTTGCACACAACTCATCATCATAGTCACACTGCTCTAGAACTGGAATGCTGCTGTGCCTGTCCTGCAGACACTGAAGAGCTGCAGCTGCAATGAGGAAAACATTAAATACAAATACATATATAAATAAAAAGAACAAAAAAATGCATCTGAAAAATTGTCTTAATGTCTGAAATCACTCTGCTGTCAGTAAATAATCAAATTAAACAGTTTGAACATTTAAGGCTTGAGGTAAAAGAGATTCTCATGTTTCACATGAAATTAAAACAACACATGAAAAGTGTTCTGTATCTTTGAGTCATTTCGTCATGGGAGGCATATGATTTGTTACTCTCTCTCTGCCACCGTACTAAAGCTACTTAATCTGATTTTCCCGCAAACCACTTTGATTCCATTTTAGGCCGCATCAAATGTCTAATAGCTGCATAAGCCCTGATTTAAGAGTGAGTAGAGTTAGAGCATCCAGATGAGAGTGAAAGACAGAATCAGCTTCATTGTGAGGAGTAAATGTGGAGATTACTGGTATTCCTTTGGAACGGCACTTTTTAGTGAAACTGTTTAAAAAAAGGAAGAAACTGTGCACGAACAGGAACTGTTGTAATCAGCTGCTGAAGCTGTCTTAGAAAAGCACATCCTGACACATACTGTACTTTCCATTGGGCCTGTTCATTGTCATATTTCTATAACTATACCAATACTAATAATCTATTACTGTATCAAGACACATCGACACAGTAAGACAACAGAAATTTTGAAATATTTGACTCACTCAGTCAAAAAGCTCATTTGGCTCCTGATCTAAACTGAAAGATGGTTGGTTTTCTTCTCGAGTCAGAACTAAACTAAAGCTTGGCTGTCACTCAAAAAGATAAACCCTATTGAACATCAACTTACTTTTTTTTCACTCCACTTCATCCAACAATGTGCTTTCTGTTTCCTGTCGACCTTCTCACATGTTTGGGAAGATCAATTCCTCCTTGTTTGACCGTTCAGAGTCACTCCCAGCACAACACAACAGAAACAGATCTCGTAATTGGGACGAAGCTTGAGAATACAGCATCAGCTCCATTATCTTATGGCTGTGGGGCAGCGTAATCATCCTATTATCATGTCACCCAACTTTTTTATTCATGAAAACAGCAACATTCCAAAGTGGCTTGTTTGGTGCATATTTTTCCATGTAGCTCTCAGTCTCGGCCCCCCATCGCTAGCAAATGTGTCTGACCCAACAAAAATCGCACCATCCCCCACCCCCATGATGCAGGACACCTGACCCTACCCCCATGGTCACAGGTAGGCCTATTGTGAACAACGAGCTATTTAAGCTCTTGTGAATGCTCGCAGATTCAGAAAATGGATCACGAGCTGAGGACGAAAACACGGACCGCTAGAAGCACAAAAACCTAAGAGTTTCACTCCAGACCCAGTCGGGTGAGGAAACATTAAAGAAAATAGATTTGTTTTATTGACGCTCCAAATTTACGAGCAGTCCAGAGAGTGTTGGAGGAGTTGCTGGTACCCTATGAAGACAAGCCATGTGGTGTCTTGGATATGGATTTTGCCTTCGAACTGTTTGCGTCATTTTTCGAGAGACAAACATTCGAAAAAGAATGGTTCCGGGACTGCAAACTGAATCCCGAATACGGGATACCAGTTTTAATATATGGACGAACAGGCAAGCAGTGGATTATATTGGACGACGGGTTTTGGATAATGTTCAGCTTCGGCAGCTTTACCTATATGCTAAAATATACAATGACTGAGGAAGCCTAGTGACAAGTCCATAGCAATTTGCCAATATGTCTTGTTTCTTCAAACTTCAATCATCCAATCCACCAAACACCAAACGAGTCAATGGCAGAATAAGCTGTTTGGCATTGGCAGAGAAGATTTGGCAAATTTTTCATGGGCACAACCCACATACTCAGTGCTGCTGCTCATCCCACAAATACATGTTCCTTACAAATGGGGCACCATTTGTAAGGGAACTAAACAGGCTTTCCAACGGTATAAGATTTATTGCCAAAAAGCATTGTTACCACAGAGAAATAAGGAGGAGGGTTAGGGTAAGGGTAAGGAGGGGGGGCTCAAAGAAACAGGCGCTCCATCTAGTGACTACAGTTGCAGCAGCCATGACATTAACATTAAAGCATGTAAACATGTTCTAGTAGAATCTTAAAATACAAGTATGAATCTGAAAAATAGGTCTCCTTTAAGCATCACAAAATGAAAAGGGAACATGTCAGAAGATGGAAGGATAACATGCCTGTTTTATATCTGACTATTGTGCTCCCACCCTGACAAGAATGCTTCAAAGATATCATTTTGTTTAAAAAAAAAAGGCCAAAATCTCGTCAAAAACAACCATTTCTAAAACCTTCGATAAAAAAAGAAAGCTTACAAATTGGCCTAAAATGATCAGCAGGCTTTTTAAGAAGTGTCTGAACTATGCTACGATTTGTGCTAAGAATTATGACAATTTATAAGATGTGATAAATGGCGTTTTTCCATTACATGGTACCTGCTTGACTCGCCTTGACTCTACTCGCATTTTTTGGTTTTCCATTACGAAAAAAAGTCCCTGGTACCTGCCAACAGGTACTTTTTTTAGTACCACCGAGGTTCTAAGCGAGCTGAGGCGAGAGACATGATAACCTGCAGACTACTGATTGGTCAGAGAGAATCGTCACTAATCACTGCATCATCACTGCTACTGTAGCGACAGATGTCCTGAACAAACCCGCCATTTTTAAATAGTTTAGCAAGCAGTGTTTTTTACTGCCTCCAGCTTCTTTTGAAACAAAATGTGTCTTCTGTGGCAACAGCCACATGCCGAGAATTAAAAATAACACACCTTTGACGTTCTTTGTGTGTGTCGCGTTAGGTCACGGCAGTTTCCTGCTATGACGACCAGCCACGCTCGCCTCATGCATGAGGCAGTACTAAATCTGCAATGGAAAATGGAGGACGGGGCACCGCAGCCGAGTCGAGCCGAGTAGAGTTGGTACTAGCAGTGGGTAAGCGCCATCAGTGTCAGAAGCAGAGCCAGTGCCAGGGATAGCAGCTGTCGATGTGGAAGGCAGATCTACTGTAACTGTAACAGTTTGTGAAGAAGCATAAATGATCAGATTAGTTACAATTATTATTATTGGTTATTATTGGACCTAATTAATGTATTGTTAACATACCGTTATTTCCTTTGGGGCAGTAGGCATCAATGTTCCACTGAGCGTGACTGATGGTTAGCTCATTCCAGTTTGTCTCCATGTTTTGTAAGTTGTCCTGGTTTCAAGTTTCCAGATCCTGGTTTCGTGTCTCCTGTCATGTCTGCCTCCGCTCTTATTTTGTTTTCTGTGTGTCTCATGGACTTACTGTTTTATTTTGAAATACTGGTTGTATTCATTCCGTTTACTTGTCTTCCTGCCTTTGTTTATTTCCCGCCGTTTTTGATTACCTGTCTCCGCCCTAATGTTATTCACCTATGCCTATTTGTATTCCCATCCCCCGTGTATATATACTCACCTGTGTTCACTTACCCTTTGCCAGATTGTTGTAGCTCCATGCATGTCTCACTTTCCAGCGTTTCCTTGTCCAGTTTCCCAGTGTATCCTGATCCTTTGCCTGTGTTATCGACCACGTTTTCCTGCCTATTGGACTTGTACCGTTGCCTGCATTGTTCTTCAAACAATAAAACCACTTACCTTTCACCTCTGATTCCTGAGTTGTGCATTTGGTTCTGCCATTGTATTCTGAAAGTACAATCTGGCCAAGATGGACTCAGCCGACTTCGATGCGGTGAGAGCAGCTCTGCGGATGCAGGGTCAGCATCTGCATCAGCAGGAGGAACAAATCACCGTTACCGCTACGGAACAAGCTCCTGGTTATGGCTAGCCGACAAGAGAACCAGGTGATCAGAGTAGGCGAGCAGATCAGTCAGCTCGTCGCCCATGTTCAGCGGTTGACAGTGAGTGATTCATCTGCTATTTCCAGCACCGAGAGCATTTCCACAGCCGTCTCCAGTCCCGCAGTTTTGGGAGGTGATTCTGCCAGGGTGGGAGTTCCTTCTTCACCATTCCCACACCTCGCCAGACCCGAGAGGTTTTCTGGAGAGTCGGGGAATTGCCGGGCATTCCTGACGCAATGCGAATTGCATTTCGAACTACAAGCAGCCGAATATCCCACGGACCGAGCCAGAGTGGCTTTTATCATCTCCCATCTCTCTGACAGGGCAGAATCCTGGGCCGCTGCGGAATGGAGCCGAGGGTCTGTGGTATGTGATTCATATTCATGTTTCACTCACACTTTCACTCAGATTTTTCAAAATGTTGCTCCCAGAAGGGAGGCTGCTCGAGCGTTGGTGGGACTGCAACAAGGGAAGAGAAGGGTTTCGGACTATGCAATTGAGTTCCGGATTCTAGCAGCTGAGAGCGGCTGGAACTCTTCCGCTCTGTCTGATGCCTTTTTACATGGACTTTCACCTGTAATGAAGGATCAACTAGTTTCTTTGTACACTGGTTGTCAAAATCGACAAACGTCTGTTGGAGAGACTGCAGTCTGCCTAATAGCCGAGGGCGCATGGGCCGTCAAGAGTTTTCCAGCGTACTCAACCAGTGAAGTCTGAACAGCGGAGCAGTTCCTCTACTGGGCAGTGGAGGGCATCTTAGTCGCCGAGAGAGTTTCATCGCACTCCAACTAATGCATCAGATCTTTGCAGACCAGTGGTTTCATCTTCGGAGGAGCCGATGCAACTGGGACGGACCCGTCTGTCACCGGAGGAGCGTCACCGCAGCTGGAGAGAGGGCCGCAGCATCTATTGTGCTCAGCTGGGGCATTTCATCGCTTCTTGTCGAGCAAAAGAAGAAGCTCACCAGTAGGAGAGAGGGCGCTGATGAGCCGTACCCATGTTCCTGTTTGCCCTTTTCGACCCAAGGTGGAAGTTACCTTGGTCAGCGGATCTGTTTCGCGGATCCAAGCTGTTCTGGTGGATTCTGGTGCGGACACCAGTCTGATGGATGCAGATCTCACCAGAGATCTGTTGCTGGACTCTGTTTGCCTTTCCGAGCCTTTGGAAGCTATGGGTTTGAATGATAAACTTCTCTGGTGAGTTACTCACCGTACCTCCCCTGTGTCTGTAACTTTTCCAGATGGTCACACGGAAATGCTGACTTTCCATTTGTTCAATTCCCCTGTGCACCAGGTTGTTCTTGGGTTTTTCATGGCTCATATTACACAAGCCTCACATTGACTGGTCTTCAGGCAAAATACTCAACTGGGGAAAAGACTGTGAGCAGACCTGTTTTTTGGCCCAGATTGAGGTTGGAGGCAGTGACATTGTCACCTCCGTTGTGCAGACAGAGAGTACATCTGCTGACTTTCCTGATCTTTCTGGTGTTCCTGAATGTTACCTGGACTTGAAGGAGGTTTTCAACAAGACTAAGGCTACTTCGTTGTCTCCTCACAGACCTTATGATTGTGCTATAGACTTGTTGCCTGGTACGTCCTCTCCTAAAGGGCGTCTGTTTTCTCTGTCGCCTCCCGAGATGGCAGCAATGACGGGAGTACGTGGAGGCATCGTTGGCTGCGGGGATTATTCGTCATTCCTCGTCTCCGGTGGGAGCCGGTTTCTTCTTCGTGGGGAAGAAAGACAAGTCTTTACGGCCCTGTATTGATTACAGGGGACTCAATGACATTACGGTAAAGAACCGTTATCTTTTGCCCTTGATGTCCACTGCTTTTGAACTACATCAGGGGGCCAAGATCTTCACCAAGCTGGATCTTCATAACGCCTACCACTTGGTGAGAATACAGAGTGGGGACGAGTGGAAAACGGCCTTCAACACCCCTACAGGCCATTATGAGTACCTCGTAATGCCATTTGGACTCACAAACGCTCCTGCAGTGTTTCAAGCATGAGTAAATGACATTCTCAGAGTCATGTTAAATATCTTTGTGTTTGTTTACTTGGACGATATCCTGATCTTCTCATCCGACCACAGTTCTCATGTTCAACATGTTCACCTGGTGCTCCAGAAACTCCTGGACAATCAGCTTTTTGTCAAGGCAGAGAAATGCCCCCAATGTGTCCACTGTGTCCTTCCTGGGATTCGTGGTGTCGGAGGGAGAGATCCAGATGGATCTGGAGAAAGTGAGAGCGGTTGCTGAATGGCCTACACCGATTAACCGCAAACAAGTCCAGAGGTTTCTGGGCTTTGCTAATTTCTACCGCAAATTCATCAGGAATTTCAGTACTGTGGCAGCTCCTCTTCACGACCTCACATCTATGAAGACGCAGTTCCAGTGGTCTCCAGCAGCCGAAAGCCGAAAGCTTCTCCACTGCCCCTGTGTTAGTTCTACCGGACCTACAACGGCAGTTTGTGGTGGAGGTGGACGCGTCTGATGTGGGGGTTGGAGCCGTTCTATCCCAACGTTCCTCGCAAGATGAGAGACTCCATCCTTGTGCTTTCCTGTTCCGTAAGCTGTCTGGAGCTGAGAGGAATTATGATGTTGGCAACAGAGAGTTGCTAGCGGTTAAGGTGGCCTTGGAGGAGTGGCGACATTGGCTTGAAGGAGCGGAGCATCCATTCCTCGTCTGGACTGATCACAAGAATCTGGAATACCTGTGTTCTGCCAAAAGACTGAATTCTCGCCAAGCAAGGTGGGCCCTGTTTTTCAATAGATTTAACTTTACCCTGTCGTACCGTCCTGGGTCCAAGCATAAGAAGCCTG
This sequence comes from Sander vitreus, assembly GCF_031162955.1. Lineage (NCBI taxonomy): Eukaryota > Metazoa > Chordata > Actinopteri > Perciformes > Percidae > Sander > Sander vitreus. Next base: position 1,636,083 of record NC_135863.1, read on the forward strand.
ATGCCCTTTCCCGTCTGTTTGATCCTGATCCCTCTCCCGAGGTACCTGAGAACATTCTGCCTGAGTCCTGTGTTGTCGGGGCCATTACCTGGGAGGTGGAGGAAAGAGTAAAGAGGGCTCAGGATGGATTAACTGTTCCTACGGGTTGTCTCCCCATCCGCCTGTTTATTCCTGCAGAACTTCGGGCTCAGGTCATCCATTGGTCTCACACCTCACTTCGCTCCTGTCATCCGGGGGTCAAGAGGACTATGTTTGTGGTACAGCAACGTTTCTGGTGGCCATCTATGGAGAAAGGGGTTGGAGAGTACGTGGCTGCGTGTCCAGTCTGTGCCCAAAACAAGACTACACGTCAAGCTTCTGTCTCTTACTAACTCTGCCTGTCCCCAAGCGCCCGTGGTCAGACATTTCCATTGACTTTGTTACCGGATTACCCCCTTCTAACGGTAATACCACTGTACTTACAGTGGTGGACAGATTTTCTAAAATGATACATTTTATTCCCCTGCCCAAATTACCTTCCGCAAAAGAGACAGCGGAGGCTCTGCTCGCCCATGTGTTCAGGATCCATGGGCTTCCCACCGATGTGGTTTCCTACCGTGGTCCTCAGTTCATCTCCCAGTTCTGGAAGGCTTTCTGCACACTGATTGGGGCCACGGTCAGTTTGTCTTCAGGTTATCATCCACAATCCAATGGACAGACTGAGTGACTTAACCAGGAGCTGGAGACTGCCTGGTTTCAAGGAGTACCGCTTCCTGGTCTGGACTGCTTCCATGGGTGGAATACGCCCACAACACCCTGCCCTGTTCATCCACCGGCTTGTCACCTTTTCAGTGCGCTTACGGCTATCAGCCGTCAATGTTCTCCGTTGCGAGAAAGAGGTGGGAGTGCCCCCGGCTGTGGCCTTGGTCAGGCGTTGTCGGCGGACCTGGACGAGGGCTCGACAGGTGCTACTGAGCAACAGAGACTGCTACAAGAAGCAAGCTGATCGTCGGAGGTCTGCGGCGCACCATTACCGGGTGGGCCAGAAGGTGTGGCTGGCCACTAAGGATATTCCTCTGCGCACCGAGAGCTGGAAGTTGGCCCCCTGGTTCGTGGGACTGTTTCCTGTGTCCAAAGTGATCAATCCTGTGGCTGTCCAGTTGAAACTGCCAAGGTCTATGAGAGTTCACCCCACGTTCCATGTGAGCAAAGTTAAACCGGTCAAGGAGAGCTTTCTGGTTCCGGTCACTCCACCTCCTCCTCCTCCTCCTCGTCTTGTTGACAAGGGTCCTGTTTATACCGTCCGCAGGCTGTTGGCGGTCAGGAAAAGGGGTTGCGGCCGTCAGTTTCTGGTGGACTGGGAGTGGTACGGCCCGGAAGAGAGGTCATTGGTGTCTGCCAGTAATATTTTGGACCCTAGTCTTATTCAAGACTAGCCAGGCATTTTGAGCTATGGCTTTTGTAGAGACTATTGGATTTCCCAAACTGAATAAAGCCCGCACATATTTAAACACAAAACTGCTTCACTAGCTCACTCATGTTGTAACTATGTGATTTCCCAAACTGAATAAATCCGGCCCGCACATATAAAGAGAAAACTGCTTTGCTAGCTCAATCATGTTGTAACTAAGACATCTACTGAAAAAAATAATTGTATTCATTAGCATGATTGCGGTACTGTTTAGTTCAAAATCATATAAAACACCAAAGTGCGAAGACATAGCGGACCAGACAGGAGCTTTTATTTTGAAAAGTAGAAGCTCGGGGACGGCACCAGCCGGGAGGGTGGGAGACAGGATGGTATGAGACTGGAGGTCCCAAGGCTGCAGCCATACCCGACTCGGTTGAGACTGAGAGCTACATTGAAAAATATGCACCAAACAAGACAATTTTTTTTGTTTTCATGAAAACAATGATGATTCCCCCCCCCCCCCCAGACTAAAAAACTTTGGGTGACCCTCCCCTCAACAAAGAATAAAAAGACATGACCCTCCCCTATTTTCCTCCGGATGTCCATTCCATAAATACCAAATGGTCCCTAAAAAGCAAGAAATAAAAACGTTAAGTAGAAGTAAAAGTTAGGTTAAAAAGTCAGATTAGGTTAAAGCGCGCGCCCATGTGTAGAGGTTTACTGGACAGATCTTCAGTCTAACACGGTCGACACACAAACACATTCACCTGACCTTCATGTGTTTGGACTGGGCTAGGAAACCCATGTGAACATGAGGGAACATGTAAACTCCAAATGCAGCGAACACACTGAAGCCAGATCTGCTTATTTGTCATCCTGATTAAACACGATACACCACAGTATTTATATGTTTACAACAATTTGTGATTGTTAACACCTTGACAACACAGCATCAACTAGTGATATCCCCCACCCCGAGATGCAATTTGAAGACGAAAGAAAGCGTAATAGGCAAACACACTTTTCTTCATGCAGGTTTTGTCACAAAAAGTATTAAAGTTCGGACTGATAATGAGGACATTAAGGGTAACGATTGCACGAATGCTTAACGGCTGTATTTTCAGACTTTGACATTTGATGATATATGCACAGTTTTAAAGACAGATATTTAGTTACTTACAGTCAGGTCCATAAATATTGGGACATCGACACAATTCTAATCTTTTTGGCTCTATACACCACCACAATGGAGTTGAAATGAAATGAACAAGATGTGCTTTAACTGCAGACTTTCAGCTTTAATTTGAGGGTATTTACATCCAAATCAGGTGAACGGTGTAGGAATTACAACAGTTTGTATATGTGCCTCCCACTTTTTAAGGGACCAAAAGTAATGGGACAGATTAACAATCATAAATCAAACTTTCACTTTTTAATACTTGGTTGCAAATCCTTTGCATTCAATTCCAGCCTGAAGTCTGGAACGCATAGACATCACCAGACGCTGGGTTTCATCCCTGGTGATGCTCTGCCAGGCCTCTACTGCAACTGTCTTCAGTTCCTGCTTGTTCTTGGGGCATTTTCCCTTCAGTTTTGTCTTCAGCAAGTGAAATGCATGCTCAATCGGATTCAGGTCAGGTGATTGACTTGGCCATTGCATAACATTCCACTTCTTTCCCTTAAAAAACTCTTTGGTTGCTTTCGCAGTATGCTTCGGGTCATTGTCCATCTGCACTGTGAAGCGCCGTCCAATGAGTTCTGAAGCATTTGGCTGAATATGAGCAGATAATATTGCCCGAAACACTTCAGAATTCATCCTGCTGCTTTTGTCAGCAGTCACATCATCAATAAATACAAGAGAACCAGTTCCATTGGCAGCCATACATGCCCACGCCATGACACTACCACCACCATACTTCACTGATGAGGTGGTATGCTTTGGATCATGAGCAGTTCCTTTCCTTCTCCATACTCTTCTCTTCCCATCACTCTGGTACAAGTTGATCTTTGTCTCATCTGTCCATAGGATGTTGTTCCAGAAATGTAAAGGCTTTTTTTAGATGTTGTTTGGCAAACTCTAATCTGGCCTTCCTGTTTTTTGAGGCTCACCAATGGTTTACATCTTGTAGTGAACCCTCTGTATTCACTCTGGTGAAGTCTTCTCTTGATTGTTGACTTTGACACACATACACCTACCTCCTGGAGAGTGTTCTTGATCTGGCCAACTGTTGTGAAGGGTGTTTTCTTCACCAGGAAAGTATTCTTCGGTCATCCACCACAGTTGTTTTCCGTGGTCTTCCGGGTCTTTTGGTGTTGCTGAGCTCACCGGTGCGTTCTTTCTTTTTTAAGAATGTTCCAAACAGTTGATTTGGCCACAACTAATGTTTTTGCTATCTCTCTGATGGGTTTGTTTAGATTTTTCAGCCTAATGATGGCTTGCTTCACTGATAGTGACAGCTCTTTGGATCTCATATTGAGAGTTGACAGCAACATATTCCAAATGCAAATAGCACACTTGAAATGAACTCTGGACCTTTTATCTGCTCCTTGTAAATGGGATAATGACGGAATAACACACACCTGGCCATGGAACAGCTGAGCAGCCAATTGTCCCATTACTTTTGGTCCCTTAAAAAGTGGGAGGCACATATACAAACTGTTGTAATTCCTACACCGTTCACCTGATTTGGATGTAAATACCCTCAAATTAAAGCTGAAAGTCTGCAGTTAAAGCACATCTTGTTCGTTTCATTTCAACTCCATTGTGGTGGTGTATAGAGCCAAAAAGATTAGAATTGTGTCGATGTCCCAATATTTATGGACCTGACTGTATTTACACTGTATTCTGCCGTTATCTAATGCTAGGGTATTTGATGCTATCCTGTGTTCTATGGAGTGAAAAAATGTCCGTGAGGCATCTAATATTATGAGTAATCATTATTCCCATTTACTTTCTGCAGTCTGACTTCAGTTCATCACCTCACCATCTGCGTCGCCAATTCCCATTTTGTCTCCAAAATGTGCGTACGCATAGGTCAGAGTTTGCGAGGACCGCACATTCTCCCATCAAGTTTGTTTTTTATAAATCACAACCTTTGCGTGGGAAGTGGCGTACGCACATTTTCAGTCCCGTTTTGTGCGTACGCCACGTTTATAAATGAGACCCCTTATCATTTAATCTACTTGTGAAGTGCATTGTATGGAACCATCCACGTTACTTTTTTTTGACTATTTGGTTGAAAGAAACCCATATTTCTGATACAGAAATGTTTTGAAAATGGGTCAAATTTGACAGAGGACAACAGGAAGGTTTAACATTATTTGAACTGAAGCCAAATATGTGCGGGGCAGAGAGATTGTTGATGATACACTGATTGGTTCATCTTTATTGGCCTTTTGGATAAAAACACCACAGCACAAACTGATGTTATCTCATCAGAAAGCTTTATTAGACACAGTACAGTAGATGTCATCACTTTACATTAAACTACTGCAACATGTTACTGTTTTTATGTGATAAAACAAAGAAGAGATTGCAAAGAAAAATAAAAAAATTTAAATTAGATAGTTATATCATCAAGTAACATTTATATTTGTATGATCTATTGCAAAAGTGTGCTTTAATTTCAGGTAACTGCACAGCTCTGACAAAGCATGCTCATTGTTCAATTACCAGAGGCCTGTACTACGAAGCAAGATTTGCCGAATGATGTAACTTCAGGTTCAACCCTGGTCAGGAGCAGGTTATGTTGGAGATTAGAGACTTGAACTACCTCAGCTTCACACAGACTGCATTCTCCTTTCTTTTCCTACATTTGGATTTTCCTGCCCCCTGTAAAAGCCAACTAAAGATGGCAGTGAGCAGTAAACTTAAGTCTAGGCTTTAACAGTTGCTTCTGGCGGCTTCATAGGTGGGTAGTCTCAGCTGTTTCTGTATTTTAACAGAGGGTAAACATAAGGAGTCCGAGCAGCAGATGGACCATACCCAGTTGGATACAGGAGGCTCCACTGGAAGGTTTTGTAGTCGTGGCTGATTGGGTTACAGTGGCAATGGTTGTAGTTGATGTTGGGGCAACGGTGGTAGTTGTTGTTGGGGCAGCGGTTGGAGTTGTTGTTGGGGCAATGGTTGTAGTTGTTGGGACAACGGTTGTAGTTGTTGGGGCAGCGGTTGTAGTTGTTGTTGGGGCAACGGTTGTAGTTGTTGTTGGGGCAGCTGTTGTTGTTGTTGGGGCAACGGTTGTAGTTGTTGTTGGGGCAGCGGTTGTAGTTGTTGTTGGGGCAGCTGTTGTTGTTGTTGGGGCAACGGTTGTAGTTGTTGTTGGGGCAGCTGTTGTAGTTGTTGTTGGGGCAACGGTTGTAGTTGTTGTTGGGGCAGCTGTTGTAGTTGTTGTTGGGGCAGCTGTTGTAGTTGTTGTTGGGGCAACGGTGGTAGTTGTTGTTGGGGCAGCGGTTGGAGTTGTTGTTGGGGCAACGGTTGGAGTTGTTGGGACAACGGTTGTAGTTGTTGGGGCAGCGGTTGTAGTTGTTGTTGGGGCAACGGTTGTAGTTGTTGTTGGGGCAGCTGTTGTAGTTGTTGTTGGGGCAACGGTGGTAGTTGTTGTTGGGGCAGCGGTTGGAGTTGTTGTTGGGGCAACGGTTGTAGTTGTTGGGACAACGGTTGTAGTTGTTGTTGGGGCAACGGTTGTAGTTGTTGTTGGGGCAGCTGTTGTTGTTGTTGGGGCAACGGTTGTAGTTGTTGTTGGGGCAATGGTTGTAGTTGTTGGGACAACGGTTGTAGTTGTTGGGGCAGCGGTTGTAGTTGTTGTTGGGGCAACGGTTGTAGTTGTTGTTGCTGCAACGGTTATAGTTGTTGTGGCAGTATTACACAAACTGGACCCACAACAGGACTGACCGTTGATGTTACCAACACTTTGCAAGAAAGGTAAGCTACCCAGGCTGGCACCAGCTGAACACAGGTTTGCAGATGCACAGCCAAAGGCTGGCGAAGTGGTGGACCCACTCGTCACTATAGAGGGAAAAAAATCACTGTTTTACTTTGTGGCTTCAGGACAGACTGAACAAACTGATTGGCTGCAAACAGGAGACATTTGAAGCTGTGGAGAAGAGGAAGTCACTGAACAAGCTGTTATCCCTCATGGATAACCCCGACCACCCTCTCCACCCCACACTGGTCCACCAGTGGAATAGCTGAGGCTATTATTAGCAGAGGCTTCAGCAGCTGATGTCGCACAGACCACTACAAGAAATCATTCCTGCCTCATTCCAAAAAACTGTACAACAGTTCACAGCTGTGTGTGAGATAACTATCTCATTACTTCACACTAGGGCTGTAACGATATGCGATATGAAACCAAAATCGTTATCCTTCCTGTCCAGATCACAAGATCACATCGCAAGTTGCGTTTTAAGCTCCTTTTTTTCTGCTTGTGGAGCGCTACGTGACACATGAAACTATATTGATGAGGACCGGAGAGTTAAATCAAACAAACAAAGCTTCAAAGCCGGTACAAGCCTACAGCTGTCCGCCCCCGCATTTGGGAAATTTTGGACCCTGCACAGTACTTTGAAACAGTAGCCATTTAATTTACTTTGTAAATGTAAGAGCACTTGATTGAAGAAGTTTTTTTAGCATGCTCGAATCATCTACACAATGGAGTTTAGTTCTGTTAATATTAACAGATTATCTGTTAATACAGTTAATATTGTTCTTTGGTATTCAGTTTATATTTTCAAATGTTATTTAATAAAAATATTTTCTTTTTTTCTCAAAATCCCCCCCCCCCCAAAAAAAAAGAAAGAAAGAAAGAAAGAAAGATAAGAATTGAGGTTTTCTATCGAATTGTGGGTCAAAAATCGAGCCGAATCATGGGTTTGGTGTATCGTTACAGCCCTACCTTACAGATTACAATTTTGCTTGCACTATTATGCTACTTGCACACTGGTCACTTCATATTTAATATCTAGTATTATAAATTTTTTTATTTTGTGATATATACTATATATGTAGTTTATTCTACACTTGTATATACATGTACATTTGGAGCACCTCATGGAGGTTCGCTGGCAGGTGACTGCAAGGGAGTTTGGCCTTCCATACTACGAGCCTATCAGTCCGCTAGAGCCTGTGCTGCCCAGTGTCCCCGTGCCACCCAGTGTCCACGAGCTCCCCAGAGTCCCCGCGCTGCCCAGTTTCCCCGAGTTGACCAGTGTCTCAGCACTGCCCAGTGTCCCCGAGCTCCCTAGTGTCCCCAACCCCCTGCATCCCTGCTGGCTAGCAGCCTCCCAGAATCCCAGCTGGCTAGCAGCCCCCCTGAATCCCGGCTGGCTAGCAGCCCCCCAGAGGCTAGCAGCCCTGAATTTGCCGGTCTCCAGCGCCCCTGAGACCGCCCCTGAAACCACTCCTGAGACCGCTCCTGAGACTGCTCCTGAGACTGCTCCTGAGACTGCCCCTGAGACTTTGCCAATCTCCGGCTGAAACTCTGCCAGTCCCCGGTGCCGCGGAGACTCCCCCTGAGACCGCCCCTGAGACCGCCCCTGAGTCTTTACCGGTCTCCGGCGCCCCTGAGATCACCTGACTCCAGCCCAGCTGACCCGCCGCCTGGCTCCAGCCCAGCTGACCCGTCGCGTCCTGAGGGTCTCCGCCTTGGCCGACCTGCTCGGCCTCCAGAGGGGCGATGCCCTCACCGTCCTGTTTGCCTTCTCCAGCGGCCGCCCAAGAGTCCTCGACATCCTGCCTGGCCACCTGAGGGGCTTTACCTTCGCCGTCCTGTTCGGCCACCAGAAGGGTTTCACCTTCACCAATGGCTGCCCAAGAGTCCTCGACATCCTGCTTGGCCGCCTGAGGGGCTCTACCTTCGCCGTCCTGCTCAGCCACCAGAAGGATCTTGCCTTTGCCGCCGGCCGCCTGGGAGCCCTCGATGGCCTGTTCGGCCACCAGAGGCCCCCTTCACTGCTGCCAGCAGCCCTGCTGGCCTAAGAAGTTCAGTCCCCTGTTCCCGAGTGCCCATGGTTCCCTGTACCCTAGTGTCCATGGTCCCCAGTTCCCTAGTGCCCTCTGTTCCCAGTTCCCGAGTGCTCTCTGTCCTTAGTCCCCGAGCGCCCATGGTCCCCAGTGTCTGATGTGCTCCACCTGTTCCCCAGCCCTAGTGTCACCTGTCTAGTGTTTGCTTGTTACCTAGTTTATTTAGCCCCTGTGTTTTCTTTGTCTGTTGTCAGATCGTTTTGTCTCTTGTTCCTGTCAGTTTGTGTGCCTTCCCCGTGTTCTGTTCTGGTCAGCTCCTTCCCTTCCTGCATTTCCCTGGTTTTTTTACTCCCTTGGTTTTTTGGATTCCTCCCTGCGTTCTTTTGTTCCTGTAAGTTTTCCCTGTGAGTTTTTTTCCCCTGTGTTTTTTCCAGCCTCTGTGCTGCAGTTTTTGGTTCTAATAAATCCTCGAGCTCAAACCTTCTGCCTGCCTGTCTGCCTTCTCCCTGCGTTTGGGTCCTTTAATCCTCTGCCGCGTAACAAGATTCTTGTTCATTCATCTAAGTATTAGATCATATTTTTCAGTAGGTCGTCTGGCTTTTTTATCTTTGCTATCATTTTATTTCATCTTTTTTATTTCTAGTATATTTCTTGTATTTTTGGTTAGTGTGTGAGTGAGTGTCTATGACCTTGGTAACTGGCTACTTGCTGCTTGTAATGGAGTAATTTCCCAATTTGGGATTAATAAAGTCCATCAATCTATTGTCTATCTATTCTATTGTCAATTAGCTTATTTTAGGAAGAAATATTCAGATCCTTCACTTGATTTAAATAAGGAAAGTGTCAGCAGTAAAAGTACTTTTACTTTCACACTGTGAATTACATTACACACACTTCATATTACTGGATTATGACGTGCAGAGTTAATTGTAAAGGCTCTGAACACCCACACAGGTGTTTTCAGTTAGTCTGGCTGATTAGACCTCTTCCCAGGACTGTGTGGGTGTATTTAGACTGATTGACATCCGTCTCTTGTTAGCTTTGTTGCACCTTTTTATGGCAGGACAATAGCAGTTGTTTCATTCTCATTGGTGAAAAGAAAAGATTTGTAACCTGAAATTCCCATCTAAGCTTCACCTTCAACCTGAGACAAGGTCTAATCAGCCACAATAACTGAAATCGCCTGTGTGGGTGTTTAGAGGCTTTAACATCTTTACTCACTGTGGGTTTATTAAAACAGATACATCTATCATATACATGGTGTGCATTAAAAAGTAAAATCTTCCTCTGAAATGTGGTGGATTAGAAGTATAAAGTAACATACTGTAGAATAGACATGCTCGAGATTGTAGTTGAGTGAAAGAATATCCTTACTTTCCTCCACTGGTTGATTTATAATTTGTTTGAAATACTTTAAACACATTTGGTAAATTATGTATGATAAAGACTCACCACTCGCTTTAAAGCAGGTGTCCTCCACTCCTTGACATTGTAATGCAAAAGTGCATTGAGAAGGGTTGAGAGGGTTACAAGTGAAGCACAGTAGGCTGTTATCTGTCTGAGCAGCAGGGACTGAAACAGAAAAGAACAAAATTGAGGAAGCGATAATAGTTACAGTCAGTGTTTCAAAATAAAAAAAATTGAACGTGTCAGAAGATGGCAAAATGTCTTATCTCAAACAAGCAACTTATCCCTCTGTACTGACAAGGTAGAGTTTCTAGGTTGCAGTTGTCTGTGTTGCAGCACTTAGCAGAGGTAACTGCACTCACAGCACCCAAGTTGACTGAAAATGTCTGAGAGCCTGTGGCTGGACAAACGGAGGACGATGCACACGCCTTGAAGATTTGCCGTGTTGGAGTTCCGGATGAAATGGCTACAGAATCAAAAGTGCAGTTTGTTAATGTTGAGAGAAAGCACACATAGCTTCATAGTACACATATTTAAATGAGAAGTACTAGACAAAGAAATGACTACCTTGAATGGAAGCTGTTAAACAGAATGTTTCTGAGGAACATGTTTGTGTTATTGTGGTTGAACACTCCTGATCTGCGCAAGTTTGACACCGAAGTGCTCCAGCTGCAATGGGGAGAAAAAATGTTGATAAATGATGATCACATCTTTTATATCAAATCAAAGGTCTGATTTTAAATGACACAAAGTAATGGTTAAACATGGTTTAAATGTCACTATGAGACTCTTTACTTCTGCACATATACAATATATTCACACAGCCAAGTCTTGTCACGTGTATTGCCTAAGTATTGTGATTTATACAATGTATATTCAGTATGTACTGTATATAAAAATGTAATTAACCTAAGTACAGTTGTATTTCTTATTCTAAACTGTCTTTACGTGTTTTCTACCTCTTGAGACTGCTTGTTGTACTGATGTACTGTAACGTGAATTTACCTATTGGGAATCAGTTAGGGCTACATTTTATCTGATCTATAATTTTCAAGGATATAAAATTTGCTTATGTCATTTTAACCAAGATTTAAGTATCTTCTCTTAAAAGCAGTTCTGGTAAAATTAATAAAAGTTTTAAAAGTTTTAAATCAGGCTATATTGTACCTGCAGAAACGATATTGTAAGAATAAGTAAAGTTACCAATGCTGCAGAGTGCCCAGATGAGAGTCAGAGAAAGGATCAGCTTCATCATGACGAACAGGTAAGTACTGAAGATATGGTGAGACTACACGTTATATGCTGTACTGTAGAATAAATGATGACTAAAAGATGACTGCTTACCTGACTGCACACAAACATTTAGGAGGTGTGTTCAGAAGAAAGTAAGTCAAAGGGCGTGGCCGAATCAACACTGCACAGCCGTTCCTCACAGCCGCAGCTCATCTCCAAGATTCATTCCAGCAATACTTAAACCCGGGCTGATCACCTCTTCGGTGCCAGTTCGTTATTCACACTCATGTGGTAACTTGGCTCTGAGTTCTCAGTTTATTCAGGTTGTGTCCGTGTTGTCTTGTTCACCCTAGCTTTTGTCTTTGTTCTCCTGAGCTCATACATACCCTGTGTTTCTGTCCAGTGACCGCTCAGACCTGCTGCCTCACCGTCCAGCCTCATCCTCCACCTGTGGAAACTACTGTGAACTCTTCCCTGCTTGTACGCCTCGAGTCTCGTACGACCTGGATCCATCCCTCTCGGCTCGCCTCGGTACTCGGACCTGCCAGGAGTTCCCTTTGCCCAAACAAAACCCACACTGTTTCAATTTTGTTCATTAAAACCTTTACAAACTATTTTTTCTTTTGTTGTCTGTGTGTGAAATCTCTGCGTTCTGGGTCACTGGGCCCCTAACATTCTCACACACTTTCTTTCATATTTGGCAATGTTTACTTCAATTGTAAAGTATACATACTTCATCCTTAATTTAGACTTGTTTCCGATGGGGAATGCTTACAGAAAACTATTTGTTTTGATTGTTTTTGTGTTTTCTACTTCTCTAGTTCTTTTTTTTACTAATGCAGTGTGTCAGACAGGTTTGTTTTGAGTCATGCATCAGCAGTGTTGGGCAAGTTACTTTTTAAAAAGTAATTAGTTACAGTTACTAGTTACTTCTTCCAAAAAGAAACTAAATTAGTTACTCAGTTACAAATTATAAAAGTAACTAGTTACTTCAGAAAGTAATTATTGCGTTACTTTCAAGTACATTTTTAAATGCTCAAATGTGACCCCACCTCCACCCCTCTTTAACGGAACTTAAAATACTGTACATGTGCATGTTCAATTATTTATGATAAATCTGAATATTATAAGGAAATAGACACTTAATACAATACCGTATACCGTAATATTATTAGCCGAAACAATGTACACAAATCTAAACTATTTTAATGTTGCTGTGAGATAAAGTGAGACCAGCCTCCAATCAAATGCCATGTATGTAGATATTATGTTTATACAGTGGATTGATACAAATAACACAATAGATGTTTGGGAACTTTTGATATTTATTGCCCCTCACTTGGGCTCGCCATACCTCTCTCTCGTTGACTGACTCGCTTGTGTTGTTCGTTGTGTGTCCGACTATGCATGCTTTCCAACACCCGACCAACTCTACCTCTGATTGGCTTACCACGAAATTTTACTATATTTTTACTACAGTAAAAAAAGTCTTTGCCTCTCGGCTCAGAGATCTAGTTGGTCTGATGAAAAAAACAGCTTCAATTATAGTAACGCGCCGCATTTTTTGGCAGTAATGGTAACGGCGTTATTAAGATGGGAAGAGTAATCAATTAGATTACTCGTTACTGAAAAAAGTAACGCCATTATTTATAACGCTGTTATTCCCATCACTGTGCCCATATGTAAGCCCAAGAAAGAAAAACAAGAATTTAATACATAAATTAATACATATTATTGAATTACTAATGCAGTGTGTCAGACAGGTTTGTTGTTTTGAGTCATGCTTCCGTGAGCCCAAGAATTTTCATGTCATTGTGATTGTTCTGACAGGGAGGGACAAGTCTGACACAGAGTAAAGGAATGTCCTAACTCTCACTTAATTATCCCATCACTGACTTCACAAGAACAAAAAACAACAATTTTCTTGATGCATAAATTATTGACGGTGTCATTGTGATTGTTCTGACAGGGAGGGACAAGTCTGACACAGAGTAAAGGAATGTCCTAACTCTCACTTAATTATCCCATCACTGACTTCACAAGAACGAAAAACAACAATTTTCTTGATGCATAAATCATTGACGGTGTCATTGTGATTGTTCTGACAGGGAGGGACAAGTCTGACACAGAGTAAAGGAATGTCCTAACTCTCATCACTGACTTCGTATGTGCTTCTTGTTTTTAAATGATGCCATTTATTGTGTCGACTGTATTGTTTCCCAATGCAAGTTAAATTTGGAACTATTCATTAACCTTACACCACACTGTAGCTGCACCTTCATTTGTATTCAACAGTTTAATGTGGTTTGTTCTATTTGATCTCATTTCAATCAGCTTTTAATTTGTCAAAATATATTTGCGTCTTTTTTTTGTCTTTTTACATTAGTGTGTATTTCTTTTATATGTTGTCTAAATGACTTTATGTCTTATTCAAAGCACTTTGAATCACCTTGGTGTAAATACATTAGCCTTGTCTTGCCTTGTACTCCCGGTACAGTGTACAAAGTCATTGAAATACCTGTAGTTTTACCTTGACCAGTTATAGCTTTAAAATGCCTTTCACGTCTTAATGCATCCGTATTCATGTTATCCAATTTATTTATATTATATAAACAACAGTGAAAGTTTCAGACTGTCTTCACTCACAGAAAACGGCCATATAGATTAATTGTGCAAGAAGCTTATAACGACCCATACTTACAGTACTTTTTTCAGTAATCATCCCGAGAGCAAACTTGGAAGTATAGTTAGTATAAGACTGCAAAACTTTGCATTAGGATGGAAGGTCAGGGTGTTGGATGGCTCAAACTTAACAGGACTCTCACCCTGGAGACTGGAGTTCGTGACCAGTTTGAAACCAAAAGTTAAAGAAAAATTATTTTTTAAAGTTGTGTAGTATTTGGTATAGAAGCCTTTATTGGTGTTTGTTTTTTAACAGTACAAAGTCTACTCCAGCTGCTCCATTGCAGTCAGTCTCCAGCAGTGTTGGACAAGTTACTCAGAAACAAGTAATATGTTACTTTTTGCTAATCACTCTTTTTGTACTTTACTTATTACTTAGTAGCCTATCACAAGTAATTAGTTAAGTTACTCGTTATATATTACTATTTTACTTCTCCCCCCTTAAAAAAAACACACAAAACAAATGCACAACCTGCCAGCTCCTTTAGAACCCTTTCCACTTTATTTAAAGAAAAATTAATTACAGGAGGAGTCAACAATCAGCCAAACTGCATAACTGCAAACATTCTGCATTCAGGCAGTATTAAATTTTTTGCTATGTTTCACATCGGCTCACATTATGAAAAGACGCAGATTCCCATCACCATAGTAACTCGCTGTGCCTGCGTGCACACGGTGAGAGAGGAGAGGGACGCTTCCCTGTGTCACGCACACAGAGGCAATGGACCCACAAAAGCACGAGGTAAGCACTAAGTAAAATCCCAAAAGCTTTATTTGAAGCACAAAAAAAAAAACTCAGGGGCAACAGATTCCAAATTGACAGGCAAAGGGGAAGTCCAAAAACAAGCAATGGTCAAACTCAACGAGAATCAGGAACACAGGGAACACATCCATCCATCCATCCATCTTCATCCGCTTATCCGGGGTCGGGTCGCGGGGGTAGCAGCTCCAGCAGGGGACCCCAAACTTCCCTTTCCCGGGCCACATTAACCAGCTCCGACTGGGGGATACCGAGGCGTTCCCAGGCCAGGTTAGAGATATAATCCCTCCACCTAGTCCTGGGTCTCCCACGAGGCCTCCTCCCAGCTGGACGTGCCTGGAACACCTCCCTAGGGAGGCGCCCAGGGGGCATCCTTACCAGATGCCCGAACCACCTCAACTGGCTCCTTTCGACCCAAAGGAGCAGCGGCTCTACTCCGAGCTCCTCACGGATAACTGAGCTTCTCACCCTATCTCTAAGGGAGACGCCAGCTACCCTCCTGAGGAAACCCATTTCGGCCGCTTGTAGCCTGGATCTTGTTCTTTCGGTCATGACCCAGCCTTCATGACCATAGGTGAGGGTAGGAACAAAAACTGACCGGTAGATTGAGAGCTTTGCCTTCTGGCTCAGCTCTCTTTTCGTCACAACGGTGCGATAAATTGAACACAGAAAAACGGTAACTAGGAAAACCGCTCAAAAGCTGTTCATGGAGGAAGCAGACAAACTCACACTAAGGTGAGTGACAAATGGACTTATATACAAAAAAACAGAGGAGACAACGAGAGACAGGTGCAACACATTAGGGCGGGAAAGGTATTCACACAGGCGGGAACGCAGACCGAGACAAGGAAGTAAAGAGACCTGAAACGAGATAAGACGGTGAGTGTCAAAATAAATCAGGAAATGGAAAACCAAACAGAAAAACATGGAATGAACAAAAAACATAGAGTTGACATGGGAGCAGGACGTGACACTCTGCTGTGCTGTGCTCTGCTCACAGTGACATGTTGGATATCACCGATGTTCCCACTCAGATCAAAGCCAAATAATAAAGCCAACCTTGGACAGATTTGGGTAATGCAGTAACGCAGTGTTACTTGGATTAGTAACTGTAATATAATCACTCTTTGAAAAATGTAATCCCTTACACTACTCGTTACTGTGGAAAGTAATAATATTACCGTAATATATTACTCAGTAATGCGCTACTGCCCAATCAGGGCTTTAAATTGACACCTGTCAACCTGCCAAATGCGGGTAGAAATGAACTTTGGCCGGTAACATTTGGCTGGTGATGAATGAAGCAAAGCGTCTGATTGATTCGGCAGGCTGCAGAAACGATGCGACAAGTCAGTGGTGCCAGATTGGTCTGTTTTCTGCCAAGAAATGTGGACAGTTTTGTGTGTCTTTGTCTTGGAAACGTAATCTTTATCCTGCAACACTGCATGTAGTACTAATCCTACATTTCCCATAAACAACCGTTGGACACGTGCCTAACGTGTGAGGTATCAATTACGAGCTACGCTGAAACGGAGAGGACGAACGGAACGGCGCAAAACAAACCAGAGGAGCTGAAATCAAGTAGTAAAGTTAGTTAGGAAAAAAAAACAAAAAAAAAGTGGAGATATTTTTTTGGGAGTTAAGAAACCAGAAGAGCAGAGAGGACGGCTGCAGACACAGGGGGACAATAAGGATGAAAGAGGAGGGAAAGAGAAGAATACAAGGACTTTTCAATTCTAAATGGCTGTCAGGTCGTAAGTGGCTCGTATATATATTATAAAATTTGGCTAGTGGAAAATCTGATTGGCTGGTAACTTTAAAAATCTACTAGCCATGTTGGCTGGTGAACAAAAAAGTTAATTCCATGCCCTGTGCCCAACACTGGTCTCCGGCTCTAACGGAGTGCAACATCGATGTAGATGCGAAGATTCCACTGACCAATCAGAGCAGACTGGGCTTTTTCGGGAGGGGGGGGCTTGAAGAAACAGGCGCTCCATCTAGTGACTACAGTTGCAGCAGCCATGACATTAACATTAAAGCATGTAAACATGTTCCAGTAGAATCTTAAAATACAAGTATGAATTTGAAAAATAGATCTCCTTTAAGCATCACAAAATGAAAAGGGAACATGTCAGAAGATGGCAGGATAACATACCTATTGTGCTCCCAGAACCCTGACAAGAATGCTTCAAATATATAATTTTGTTTTAAAAAAAAAAAAAGGCCAAAATCTCGTCAAAAACAACCATTTCTAAAACCTTCGATAATAAAAGAAAGCTTACAAATTGGCCTAAAATTATCAGCAGGCTTTTTAAGAAGTGTCTGAACTATGGCATGCTTACAACAAGATGGGACTGTACCTGTGGCTAAAGAATTGTTAAAAGAGCATCACTATGGGCACTGGGAAGAAATTATTAAAACCCAGAAGGGTCAGCATCCGGGAGTTGAAGTGACTGCTCTTGGTTCTAATAGAGGACAAGGACAATGAGACCAAGCAGCACAGGAACAACACTCAGTTTGAATTACAGAAGCTGCTTCTACAACATGTTGGTGACCTGGTGAAGTTTATCTTTAGGTAAGCTTTGGCAACCGAAGCTGTTCGGACTTTCAGCTGAGAAAGAACTTCACACACGTTTGCAGACACATAGCCACGCCATGGTACAGTGATGTCCTCTAAACCTGATGCCACTGTGGATGACAACATCACAGTTTTACTAGAAGACAGTTTTGAACCAATTATTTATAAATCCCACAAGGAACACTTGAAGGCAGCAGTAACGCATTTTGTGAGACAGTCTTTGATCAGTTTGCACCATGATTGCTCACCTTTTCCATCAAAGCAGCGGTCCTCCACGCCTGCACACTCTTCTGTCCTTTTACAGAGTTCATTAGGAGCAGTGCAGCTGAGGCACTGCAGGCCATTTAGTTTTGTCTGCAGATCAGGGTCTAAATTTAAACAGAACAGGAGACACACAATTTACAGAGAATCTGAGAATTGTCTGTTGTGAAGATGGCGCGGCAGTTTTAGTGAACAGTATTAGGGCTGTCAATCGATTAAAAAATGTAATCTAATTAATTACATACTCTGTGATTAATTAATCGCATACATAATTAACGGTGCCTGAACCGATACGATACGGGGAAAAAAGGGTACTAAACAACAGTTGGTGACATTAAACAACGGCTTGTTTATTGCTAAGGCCATATGGTCAAAATTAAATGATTTAATAATAATGTATAACAATAGCAATAACTTATTTCACTAGTAAATTGCTGTTGAATGACAAAAACAACAACCAGATAGGAAAAGGACATTTACAATAACTACAAATGCACCACGAGGCTGTAGTTTACCAGTTTCATTGAACGCACCGGCTGTGTTGTTTCTCCGACGGCAGCTGCAGATTGTTACATCCCGGTGTTGAATCCTCTACAGTAAAACACAGTCACACTTTACACCTTTAACGTTAGCTGTCAGCATCATAACCGTGTTTAATCCAGCTACTAGCTAGCGGTAGGCTAACGTTAGCTGCTGTTGAGTATTGTGTTAACTGGCATCACATGCAGCGGTCCACGTAGCTTTTTCGGGCTGTGCCCGGCCGGGCTCCGTGGCAAACCCGGTCACCAGACGCTCGCTGACAAGCCCTCCATCTGGGCCTGGCTCCAGACGGGGGCCCCGGGCTTCCTCCGGGCAGGGTCACTCCATCTCTTCCTCGGTCACTCATAGGGTTTTTGAACCATTCTTTGTCTGGCCCCTCACCTGAGACCACTTTGCCTTGGGAGACCCTACCAGGAGCACAAAGCTCCAGACAACACAGCCCTCAGGTTCATAGGGACACACAAACCTCTCCACCACGATAAGGTGATGGTCCCCGGAGATGAAATTATCAAAGATGTTTTATCAATATTATTAAAGTTATGAATATGGTTATTAATAACTTTATCAAATCGACAATCAAAACGGGGCACCACCCTGGAAGTCAGGGACCAATAATCAATCTGTGCAACAGTCTCATTTCGGTGGTCTGAATGAACTAACTTAATTAACTTGGTTCATTTATCTGGTATATTCTAAAGGAACAAAAGGAAGGGTGAATCCAAGCAACGACCTGTTTAACTAGCTTATTACAGTTTAGCTATTCACGCACGTTTTTGCGTGCGTGTGTGTGAGAGTGTGTTCTTAGTTCCTACCTGACTGACTCCTCCTCCAGTCGGAAAGCGGCTATGAACGTGTACAAAGCATCCCTTCCCAGTAAGCACACATACGTCGCCGCGATGTATTGGCGATGTAATCAGAATGCGGAGGGAATATGTAGCATATTGCTCGTTTGCTTACTGGCACGACGTCCCCGGGACGTCGCTGCTCTACGTTTCAGCGACATATAGGCGCTCTCTCCGCGACGTATATATATATATATATATATATATATATACATATCTATATATATATATCATATACATCGTTCCAGACGTTTGCTCATACATCGTTCTAACGTATGCTCATACATCGTACAGATGCAGTCTCAGGCACATCTTCCTGACATCTGTTATACGTAGTACAGATGTCAGGAAGATGTGCCGATCAATTGATCCCGCATTAACCCATTTAACAAAACTGGTCAGTAGGTCACACGAAATTACTTTAAATAGCTTTACTAAATTGAAATGCTAAAGTAAGATAGATACATCATATACAATTACTTATAATAATACATTTTATTTATGAAGCGCTTTTCAGGGTACTCAAAGACAATTTACACAAGTTCAAATTATTATAGAAAATAGCACACTGTAACACATTAAAGCTATTCTTGTATGTAGCTAGATTTTGGGATAATCATCCTGCTGTGGTCTATACTAAGGGCTAATGTACAAAATCACTATTAAAAGCTTAAACCAGTGTTTTTTAAAGTCTGAGACTGTGGGCTTCCCTCAGGCAAAGAGCTGGGGCACGCACGTTTCCTGGGAATGGTGTGCAACGGCTTGAGTTATGTTTTCTCTCGTTTGGTGGGTGTGTCTCTCGATTATTGGCTGTGTTCCAGGTAATACCTAATCAGTACAGACGTGTCTGTAAACCCGTGGTAATAAAAAGGTGCTTGCGCACGCAACAGGATGTCCAACGCACCCTGTTTCAGTTTTAAAAAACGCCACTTTCTCAATTTTTTGATGCCTATGGGATCATGGTAATGTTATTTGAACCCAAAGACACTTAACAATTGAGCCAAGAATAACATTTATTTATTAAGAAAATTCATTATTTTCTTAATCTGTAGGAGTCGCTGAAATATATATAATATACAGTATTTCTCTCTTTTGACTACACACAGTGAGCTGTATATCCCTGCTTCAAAACAGCAGTGTGTACATGTTGGAGAACAAAAACTAATTGTCACACCATATTGTCCACTGTCTATCATAATGTCAATTATTTCAGTAGCAAAAAAAAAAAAAGGCTGTCCCTGCTACAGCCTCTGCTCCAGTCTGTTGCCACTCGGGGAAGTCCTTGATGGCCGGCTTCGTACTCAGGAAAGTAGGATTCCTCTGTGCTGCTGCTGCTGTGACAAGAACAAAAGATTTGGGTTTGGTGCGTTATTCGAAGAAGTATCTTTTAATGCATGGAAGTTTTTTTTATTTTATTTTTTGTTTCTTTTCCCTTTGTTTTTAAGAAGTGGTTTCATTAAGTAGAATATGATAAGCCAAATGTCGTTAACGTAGTTACATTTTCTGCTAAATTTTCCTCAGAAGCTCCAATTCAGCATTTCAATATAATTGAACAGTACGGCCATTTGGTCAGTAGGGGGGCTGCAGTCTATGCAGTTTCATTTTGGATGAAGTTCAAGATCCACAACAGGTGGGCTGTTTACGGTAGAAGGGATACAGCTACGGCCAAAAGTTACGCAAAAATCCCGCAAAATCTAGACTAATATAATAATATATTTGTTATACTTTCACCCAGGAAAACATGTGTTTCGTTCCTCTAGAGTTTTAATTCAAACCACGATCTGTTTCCTGAACTTAACTAGTCGTTTTGGTGCCTACACTTAACTGTTGTCACCGTAGCTGTATCCCATCTAGCCTCAACCGCTGTTAAAGTGCCATTCTGACAATATGTATTTAGATCACTTTGTAAATGAAAGCTTTAAATAGCATGTTATATATCGTCCCATAAAATATACCATAACTTTCTCTCTAAAAGGGCTAACATCAAGGTTTCATAGTAATCACAATTATTTAAAACGTATTTACTTTTTATACCAAAGGTGCCATTTTATGCTGTCCTCTCTTTACTTTCTACTCCCATTTTCAATTACGATTTTTGTAAACTTACCACAGATGATTTGGCAAAGTAATGACTAGGAATATGGCAGCTTTCCACATTTCCCCGTTGAATATCTTGGTCATCATGGCAGTTGAGAGATCTGAAAAATACAAACATATAAAAATTTAAAATAAGATAAGATCCTTAATTAATCCCACAGTGGTGGACATTTTCAGTGATACTGCACCAAAAAGGAAAGTGCAATGACAAAAGCATCAGTAAAAATGCAAGAATAAAGCAGTTCAAACAGTTAAGTATACAGACAGAAGATTTAATAACACGGTATTCACAGTATTGCACAGGAGGAGTTATTGATATTGCATAATAAGGTGTACATTGATGTTGCACGTGAGTAAATTGTCACATATGGTGCGTGTGGTCTACTTGGAGCAGTGTTGATTATAAAGTCTGACAGCAGCAGGAAGGACGTGTGGTATCTCTCCTTCACTGCACGTTAGGGTTACATTTGAATACAAAATGTAACCTAAGTACAACTTCCAAAGGGTTAAAATATTTACTGTTGATAGATGGATATGATTTAATAATAGTTTATTACCTACCCATTTCAAAGTCTGTGTAGGTCTTCTTCTTTGGCTTCCTGTTTTCTGGAATCATTAGTGCCTCTTCCTCTGAGCAGGCCAATTCAGCAGTGTTCGTCAAACTCTTTCCTCTTACCTGTAAGAGATTAATATACAGAGGTAATTAATAATTCAACTACAATGTAACAGATAGAGAAAGTATAGGAACCCTTGAACATACAGGGGGTTGAAAAATAGTGCAACACATAAGAATCATGAGTGGCACTGCGCCTGCCCCAAATACTAGATAGATTCGGATTACAGGTGTGTAATTTGCATCATGCAACAAACTAATATGACAATAACATACCTGACTCTTTTCACTTGTTGATCAGGCTCATACACACAACTATTATTGTGGTATGTCTTTCATCTTTGCATTGCCTTCTCTCCCAACTCCTGCCCACGTTTTCTGATCTTCCACTATACATCATACCAACATAAAAACAGACACACTATGTAAAAGCTATCAAAAAATATTGCTCTTTTGTGAGAATGCAGTATTTTTAGTATTGCAAACTAATGTTTTGCAATGAACACGGTGTATTCCTGACATTTTGTAGAAGATGGTGATATTCTTAGCAAGAACCACCTTTTTAATGAGGGATAACTAGTGAAACAAACAAACAACAACTAACATGTTACCAAAGTTACCTTTGTTATAAACATGAAACGGTAAAGTACCAATCAAATTATTGTGATATTGATAATTGTATTGATCTCAAAGTCAAATGTGATTCAATATGTCCATCGAACGTGTTTAGTCCCTGTTAAAGCCGATTATAAACCGCTAATGTCCGTTTTATGTAGCTAGCTAACGTTAGCTAGGCTTATGGTCAATTTAGCTTCAACAAAAAGTAAAACATAAAGTTAAGTGACTGGACAGTAACTACATTAAGCTAACGCTAGCTTGCCAGGTAAATTGTTTTTATTTAATTAATCAATGTTAGTGATATATCAGTAAGAAAATGATGGTAACAGGTGACAATGCTCATTGGGGTGTTTTGAAGGCTAACGTTAGCCAACGAAAACGGGCACCATCTAATAACTCATGTTTTATGACCGTTGGCACTCCGAACCCCGTTTTCAAAATCAGTTGTTAACCAGATTTAATGCCGAGTGTACAGAAACGAACCAGTCTTACTAGCTAAACTGTCCTAAAACTTATTTTACGTAGCTAGTGTCATTTTGGTAATAAGCAGGGTAAAAATAAAACATTATAATCACAATGTAATAAGTACGAACGTTAGCCTGCCATTACACGGCCCCTGAACTTCTTCACCTTTTTTAAATATGATTTAATGTTAGTTGGCAGATTAGCTAGCTAGCTAGCTAACGCTACATGCAGAATTTAGCTACCTTTACATTTTGATTATATAACAAGTCTTCAGCTTTAAATGTTCCCAGTTGAGGTTCAGTTCCATTTAAGCAAAAAAAAAAAATCAAATTAACCGATATGAGCAAAGTATGACTGAGGTGCAGCACTCAGTTACTGTTAGCTAGCTAGCTAGCTAGCTAGCTAAAATTAACGTTAAGGGATATCCGATATCGGGTAACGTTCAATTAGCTATCTAGCAGCCTAACGTTAGCTAACGTTACTGGCCTGTACTGCAACTGATATAGCTAGCTAACGTTAACTTTACATTCAGATTCAGTCAAATTAGTACATAACTCGCTAGCTAGAGCACGGATATTTTAATTTTAAATGAATGTAAAAAAAAAAAAGGGCGGCTAGTGCGATGTTAGCCTGATCTAACGGCTCTAAAGTTACTTTAAACCATGACATGGCGTAACATACTAACACATCTTGTTATTTGTCAGATGAACACCAACTTCCACATGAGAAAACGTCGAAATATTTGTATTAACGTTACGTTAAGATGAAATAGTGCTTACCATGGGGTTTGACAGCAGCAACGAAGCAGTCTCCATCCTAACCCTTCTAGACTGGCAACTTTTTTTCCTTTTTATCGACTGTGGCGTGAATATCTTGCTGGGCAGAATTCAGATTCACTGTCCATCACATCAACAGTGAGTGTACAGTAAAGACATCCAGACGCTCAATAAACGATGCTTCCAAATAACCCGCGAACAACTGAGGAACTTGTAATACATCTAACATACATAGTTAATACGTTGCTGCAATGTATATATTTCCATCATAATGTAAGGGATTTTATTGTGTAACCTCTCAGTTGAAGCTTAAGAGGAAGTTATAGTAAACATATAGCTTCTTATTTTGACGGGAAAAAGGGAAGTGGAAAAAGCGTTGTATTTTCTGACCGCTGACTGTGTTGGGAAAAATAAAGTGAGAGTGTCGTCTTGGTTCTGGAAGCCCGTGTCTTTATTTTAGAGCCAAACAGTGAGTCTGACAATATAAGAAACGTTCGGTTACAATAATAAGACGTTCAGACGCTCATTAAACGATGCTTCTAAATGGCCCGCGAACAAATGAGGAACTTGTAATGCATCTAACAGACATAGTTAATACGTTGCTGCGATGTATAGATTTCCATCATAATAAGACGTCCAGACGCTCATTAAACGACGCTTCAGAATGACCTGCGATCAATTGCAGATGAAGCGATCTTTTGCATACGTTGTGGCGACTTTTTTTTTTTTTTTTTTAAACTTTTATTTTTCAAATGCTATGAAACTGAATTAAACACCCAAATTCAATGAATGTAGTGAATTACTTTTGAAGAGCGTTGTATGGAACCATCCACGATACCTTTTTTTTGGACTATTTGGTTGAAAGAAACCCATATTTTTGATATAGAAATGTTTCGAAAATGGGTCAAATTTCACATTATTTGAACTGAAGCCAAATATGTGCGGGGCCCAGACGTCTGTTTGTGCTCCACTGATTGGTTCATCGTTCTTGGCCTTTTGGATAAAAACACCACAATTAAGCCACACTCATCAAAAAGCTTTATTATATAGTACAGTAGATGTCATCACTTTACATTAAACTACTGCAACATGTTATTGTTTTTATGTGATGAAACAAAGAAGAGATTGTAAAGAAAAATGATTTTAATTATTTCAATTAATTTTTTCAATTAATGTAAATGAGTGACAAGATAAATTGTTAGATAGTTATATCATCAAGTAACATGTAAGATCTATTACAAAAGTGTGCTTTAATTTCAGGTAACTGCACAGCTCTGACAAAGCATGCTCATTGTTCAATTACCAGATGTCTCGTTTTGGATTATTCTTTGTGTGGTGTGCATTGTGACATGTCACTTCACATTGTATTCCAGATTAGTAGTGTTCCCATGTTTACATGTTTTTGTGTCTATTACATTGCTGCCTACTCGTCCCACCTCAGCTTCACACAGACATTTATTTCCTACATTTGGATTTTCCTGCCCCCTGTAAAAGCCAACTAAAGATGGCAGTGAGCAATAAAATCCAGGCTTTAACAGTTGCTTCTGGCGGCTTCATAGGTGGGTAGTCTCAGCTGTTTCTGTATTTTAACAGAGGGTAAACATAAGGAGTCCAAGCAGCAGATGGACCATACCCAGTTGGATACAGGAGGCTCCACTGGAAGGTTTTGTAGTCGTGGCTGATTGGGTTACAGTGGCAACGGTTGTAGTTGTTGTTGGGGCAACGGTTGTAGTTGTTGTTGGGGCAGCTGTTGTAGTTGTTGTTGGGGCAGCGGTTGGAGTTGTTGTTGGGGCAGCGGTTGGAGTTGTTGTTGGGGCAACTGTTGTAGTTGTTGTTGGGGCAGCTACGGTTGTAGTTGTTGTTGGGGCAGCGGTTGGAGTTGTTGTTGAGGCAGCGGTTGTAGTTGTTGGGGCAACGGTTGTAGTTGTTGTTGGGGCAGCTGTTGTAGTTGTTGTTGGGGCAGCGGTTGTAGTTGTTGTTGGGGCAGCTATTGTAGTTGTTGTTGGGACAATGGTTGTAGTTGTTGTTGGGGCAGCGGTTGTAGTTGTTGTTGGGGCAACGGTTGTAGTTGTTGGGACAACGGTTGTAGTTGTTGTTGGGGCAGCGGTTGTAGTTGTTGTTGGGGCAACGGTGGTAGTTGTTGTTGGGGCAACGGTTGTAGTTGCTGTTGGGACAGCTGTTGTAGTTGTTGTTGGAACAGCTGTTGTAGTTGCTGTTGGGTCAGCTGTTGTAGTTGCTGTTGGGGCAACGGTTGTAGTTGTTGTTGGGGCAACAGTTGTTGGGGCAATGGTTGTAGTTGTGGCAGCTGTTGTAGTTGTTGTTGAGGCAGCGGTTGTAGTTGTTGGGGCAACGGTGGTAAGTGTTGTTGGGGCAACGGTTGTAGTTGTTGGGGCAATGGTTGTAGTTGTTGTTGGGGCAGCGGTTGTAGTTGTTGTTGGGGCAACGGTGGTAGTTGTTGTTGGGGCAACTGTTGTAGTTGTTGGGACAACGGATGTAGTTGTTGTTGGGGCAACATTTGTAGTTGTTGTTGGGGCAACGGTTGTATTTGTTGGGACAGCTGTTGTAGTTGCTGGTGGGTCAGCTGTTGTAGTTGCTGTTGGGTCAACTGTTGTAGTTGTTGTTGGGACAGCTGTTGTAGTTGTTGTTGGGACAGCTGTTATTATTGAAAAAGCCAAAAAGCATAATATGAGCACTTTAAACAAACAACAGGCCCACACCATTCAATGACAGCTCAAAAGCTTCGCGATGTAGCTTTGCCAATGTCTTTAGATTGTGCTGACTGATTTTACTGATCCTACCATATTTTCATACAAGACCATTCAGACACTAATTTTTGTCATTTAAAAAAAACATCATGTAAACACACCTTCCCACACCCTTTTTCAATGTTGGCAATGTTTAATTCAATAATAAAGAGTAAATACTTCATCCTTAATTTAGACTTTATTGTTTCCGATGGGGAATGCTTTCTGAAAACTATTTGTTTTAATTGTTTTCTACTTCTCTAGTTCTCCTTTACTAATGCAGTGTGTCAGACAGGTTTGTTGTTTTGAGTCATGCTTCCGTGAGCCCAAGAACGAAAAACAACAATTTTCTTGATGCATAAATCATTGACGGTGTCATTGTGATTGTTCTGACAGGGAGGGACAAGTCTGACACATAGAGTAAAGGAATGTCCTAACTCTCATCACTGACTTCGTATGTGCTTCTTGTTTTTAAATGATGCCATTTATTGTGTCGACTGTATTGTTTCCCAATGCAAGTTAAATTTGGAACTATTCATTAACCTTACACCACACTGTAGCTGCACCTTCATTTGTATTCAACAGTTTAATGTGGTTTGTTCTATTTGATCTCATTTCAATCAGCTTTTTAATTTGTCAAATCATATTTCTGTCTTTTTTTGTCTTTTTATATTAGTGTGTATTTCTTTTATATGTTGTCTAAATGAGTTTATGTCTTATTAAAAGCACTTTGAATCACCTTGGTGTAAATACATTAGCCTTGTCTTGCCTTGTACTCCCGGTACAGTGTACAAAGTCATTGAAATACCTGTAGTTTTACCTTGACCAGTTATAGCTTTAAAATGCCTTTCACGTCTTAATGCATCCGTATTCACCATAATCCAATAATATACAATATGTACTTGTACTCTAAAGTAATAGGAGCTTTGAGTGGTAATAAGTCATACAAGAAACGCAGTTGGCTGTTATCTGATTTATTTATATTATAAACAACAGTGAACATTTCAGACCGTCCTCACTCACAGAAATGGAATGGACAGATAGTCTAGCTAGCTGTCTGGATTTACCCTGCAGAGATCTGAGGAGCAGTTTACCATAGTCCTCAGAAATCCACCGGCATTTAGAATGCCAACACAAATAAAGAGGAAGGTGACGGACATCCGACCAGAAATTTCTGATGGCACCAGAACAATCCCGGAAGTGGAATGTCGTGGATATAGACTATTTTTGGAGTAATTTGCAATTGCCCTATTCTGTTGTTTAGGTATGAGGGCGTGTTGAACATTTTGACGTTATTTTTGGGACATTTTTTACCTTTTTGCCACATTATTTGACGCTTTTGACACTTTTTTCCCCAATACCACGAGTATGTAGGCAAGGCAAGGCAAGGCAGCTTTATTTGTATAGCACATTTCAGCAACAGGGCATTTCAAAGTGCTTTACATGAAAACAGATTAAAAAATTAAAAACAGATAAAATACAAAAAAAAAAAAAATGACGGAAGTGAAGTACTGAAGTGCAGTATAAGAAATTAAACATTCATGTACTCAACTAACACCAACTTATTGCCACTAGTTTTACACTTCATTTTTATACCTAATGTTTGAGTTAAAAAATGGTAAATGATGAATTATTTGGACAAATAGTTAAGATCAGAGGAGGAGTTTTGACAAAGTTAAGTCAGGATACTGTTTTGAAACCATTTCAATTGTTTTTTTCAAATGCTATACAATTGAATATTGGGCCATCCAATCTCTGTACGACCAAAGCGAGAGCAGCAGGTGCGGTATTACATTCAATTTATCGCACCGTTGTGACGAAGAGAGAGCTGAGCCAGAAGGCAAAGCTCTCAATCTACCCGTCAGTTTTTGTTCCTACCCTCACCTATGGTCATGAAGGCTGGGTCATGACCGAAAGAACAAGATCCAGGCTACAAGCGGCCGAAATGGGTTTCCTCAGGAGGGTAGCTGGCGTCTCCCTTAGAGATAGGGTGAGAAGCTCAGTTATCCGTGAGGAGCTCGCAGTAGAGCCGCTGCTCCTTTGCGTCGAAAGGAGCCAGTTGAGGTGGTTCGGGCATCTGGTAAGGATGCCCCCTGGGCGCCTCCCTAGGGAGGTGTTCCAGGCACGTCCAGCTGGAAGGAGGCCCCGGGGAAGACCCAGGACTAGGTGGAGGGATTATATCTCCAACCTGGCCTGGGAACGCCTCGGGATCCCCCAGTCGGAGCTGGTTAATGTGGCCCGGGAAAGGGAAGTTTGGGGTCCCCTGCTGGAGCTGCTACCCCCGCGACCCGACCCCGGATAAGCGGATGAAGATGGATATACAATTGAATAAAACACCCAAAATTCAATGTAAGTAGTGATCTGATCCTTCATTTTACTTGAGAAGAACATTGTATGGAACCATCCTTGCTATGTTTGTGTTATTTGATTGTAAGAAAACCCATATTTCTGAAATAGAAACAAGTCAAATTTGACCTGAGGACAACATTAAGGTTAAAAAAAAAAAACTGAAGTTGTACATGACACCAGAATACAACAACTGCTGCACTGCTGCAATGTTCATTGGATAAACAGCAGGAGCTTGTTGAAATACTGAAACACTGAAGAGCTTCATCTGCACCAAGGATAATAGTAACGTTAAATGGTGATGATGAGCTGTATGAGCATAAATAATTTTACCATGAAACAACAGATAATGAATTACTAAGTTAACTTATTCACTGGTATTTTAAAGGCAACTCATCTATTTAAAAGGCTGCAGCATTTACTGTAAGTCTACAGTGACACCTGCACCGTCTCCCTTCCCCTGTGGGAAAATGTTTACTATTCACACTTTAACATCCTTAGTCCCTTTGTGAAATTACATGTTATCTGGATTAGAGGCATTTCTGCGAGCAGTAAAGTGAGGGCAATGTTAATGTTTTACACTAAACCACTTAAATTCAATTTGAAATCATTCCAGGTAGCATTTCATATCTTAAACATGATATATTAGACCCTAACACCTGCATAAGCCCTGATTTAAGAGTGAGTAGAGTTACCTGTGCCAGAAAGCATCCAGATGAGAGTGAGAGACAGAATCAGCTTCATCGTGAGGAGTAAATGTGTGGTTTACTGGTTTTACTGTGGAACTACACCTTACATATGTGGACCTGTGTTTACAAAGGAGAAGAAATACTGTATGCAAATAGGAACTGCTAACTGCACATACAGTATTTTGACTTTCAAAGTATAGGGAGGTACAGCGTCACATAATTTGCATTGATCAGGTAAACATGCTCCACTCCTCATAATTATCATAATTCTTTTTTATAAAGCTTTATAGGTACAGTAAACTCAAAATTGGTGCAAATTATATCTGTTGTTTTGCTAACAGCTTATAAATGTCATTATTGATTCAAATTTCTGTTGTTTCTTTACTTAGATGTTATATTTATTTCCTGGTTTGGGCTCTGGGTTTATAATGTCTAAGGGCATTTTCACAAATCTTCTTAAATGTACCTTTTTGAGGGTATTGCATATAACTTGATGCCCATGTGTTTACGTCAAAATGTTCAGAACAAACTCAGCTTTCCATATAGTGACACCCAAAGTCACTGGACGACACAATCTTGTGAACATATATAGTCATACTGAGAAACACAGAGAGAGTTGTGTGGAGCTGATAATCTTAATTAGCTTTGTGGCAACTCATTTGGCAATGGCTTGAACGTAACGGACGTTCATTAATATCAAAAAGTTCCGAACTAAAACTTTAACATATGATGATGTTGTTGAACCAATTGTTTTGGTGCTTGAAATAAGTTTACCAAAGTCTTAGGTTATATATGATTAAAATAGTAAATAAATGTCTGAAATTAACTTTTATAATATCCCTTTTTGAGTAGGAGTTTTGTCAAACACTGTTACGCGCCGGTGCATCTTTCGTCCTCAGAGTTAAAACAGTTTGGCCTCTGTGGTTACACAGAAAAATGGTAACACGCTCTCACGGCATCTCCTCTAATGTGTGACTGGCAGTCATTGGTCTAAAGGCTCAGACATAGGCTACTAAAATTTCCTTCGGATGAATAAAGTATCTATCTATCTATCTATCTATCTATCTACTTTCCACGTTCTGCGTCTGCAGACAGCTGGAGACTTGGTACTGTTCAGCGCCATTTCGTTGTCTTTGTATTTCTTTAAAGTTGAATTATATAAATGTCGGTAACGGCGGACCTCCTCACACAACCTCTCTTCAAAACAACAGTGCACAAAAGTCACAGTTCGATTAATTCCCTAGTTTAAAGTCACAGTTCGATTAATTCCCTAGTTTAAAGTCACAGTTCGATTAATTTCCTAGTTTAAAGTCACGGTTTGGTTAGAGTTTGGTCGAACCCAGATTGGTACAGCAGAAAAAAAGGATATTTTTCTTTTCGTTTTCTAGTGTCAAAGTCAAAATACTCTTGCGGGGGATATATATATATATATATATATATATATATATATATATATATATATATATATATATATATATATATATATATATATATATCCATCCATCTTCCATCCATCTTCATCCGCTTATCCGGGGGTCGGGTCGCGGGGGTAGCAGCTCAGCAGGGGACCCCAAACTTCCCTTTCCCGGGCCACATTAACCAGCTCCGACTGGGGGATCGAGCGTTCCCAGGCCAGGTTAGAGATATAATCCCTCCACCTAGTCCTGGGTCTCCCCCGAGGCCTCCTCCCAGCTGGGACGTGCCTGGAACACCTCCCTAGGGGAGCGCCCAGGGGGCATCCTTACCAGATGCCGAACCACCTCAACTGGCTCCTTTCGGCGCAAAGGAGCAGCGGCTCTACTCCGAGCTCCTCACGGATAACTGAGCTTCTCACCCTATCTCTAAGGGAGACGCCAGCTACCCTCCTGAGGAAACCCATTTCGGCCGCTTGTACCCTGGATCTTGTTCTTTCGGTCATGACCCAGCCTTCATGACCATAGGTGAGAGTAGGAACAAAAAACTGACCGGTAGATTGAGAGCTTTGCCTTCTGGCTCAGCTCTCTTTTCGTCTAACGGTGCGATAAATTGAATGTAATACCGCACCTGCTGTGCCGATTCTCCGACCAATCTCCCGCTCCATTGTCCCCTCACTCGCGAACAAGACCCCCAAGGTACTTGAACTCCTTCACTTGGGGTAAGGACTCATTCCCTACCTGGAGAAGGCACTCCATCGGTTTCCTGCTGAGAACCATGGCCTCCGATTTAGAGGTGCTGATCCTCATCCCAGCCGCTTCACACTCGGCTGCGAACCGATCCAGTGAGTGCTGAAGGTCACAGGCCGATGATGCCATCAGGACCACATCATCTGCAAAAAAGCAGCGATGAGATCCCCAGCCCACCGAACTGCAGCCCCTCTCCACCCCGACTACGCCTCGATATCCTGTCCATAAATACTACAAACAGGATTGGTGACAAAGCGCAGCCCTGGCGGAGGCCAACTCTCACCTGAAAGCGAGTCCGACTTACTGCCGAGAACCCGGACACAGCTCTCGCTTTGGTCGTACAGAGATTGGATGGCCCTGAGAAGGGACCCCCTCACCCGTACTCCCGCAGCACCTCCCACAGTATCTCCCGGGGCACCCGGTCATACGCCTTCTCCAGATCCACAAAACACATGTAGACTGGTTGGGCATACTCCCAGGCTCCCTCCAGGATCCTTGCAGAGTAAAGATCTGGTCCGTTGTTCCCACGACCAGGGCGGAATCCGCATTGTTCCTCTTCAACCTGAGATTCGACTATCGACCCGAACCCTCCTTTCCAGCACCTTGGAGTAGACTTTACCGGGGAGGCTGAGAAGTGTGATACCCCTGTAATTGGCACACACCCTCTGGTCCCCCCTTTTTTAAAAGGGGAACCACCACCCCGGTCTGCCACTCCTTAGGCACCGTCCCAGACTTCCACGCAATGTTGAAGAGGCGTGTCAGCCAAGACAACCCCTCCACACCCAGAGCTTTAAGCATTTCTGGACGGATCTCATCAATTCCTGGGGCTTTGCCACTGTGGAGTTGTTTAACTACCTCAGCAACCTCCACCAGGGAAATTGATGCCCAATCCCCCCTCATCCTCCAGCTCTGCCTCTACCATAGAGGCGTATTAGTCGGATTTAGGAGTTCCTCAAAGTGCTCCTTCCACCGCCCTATTACCTCCTCAGTTGAGGTCAACAGCGTCCCATCCTTACTGTACACAGCTTGGATGGTTCCCCGCTTCCCCCTCCTGAGGTGTCGAGCGGTTTTCCAGAAGTACCTTGGTGCCGACCGAAAGTCCTTCTCCATGTCTTCTCCGAACTTCTCCCACACACGCTGCTTTGCCTCTTTCACGGCAGAGGCTGCAGCCCTTCGAGCCCCTTCGGTACCTTGCAACTGCCTCCGGAGTCGTCTGGGATAACATATCCCGGAAAGACTCCTTCTTCAATCGGACGGCTTCCCTGACCACCGGTGTCCACCACGGTGTTAGTGGGTTACCGCCCCTTGAGGCACCTAAGACCCTAAGACCACAGCTCCTCACCGCAGCTTCAGCAATGGAAACTTTGAACATTGTCCACTCAGGGTTCAATGCCCCCCAGCCTCCACAGGGATGCACGAAAAGCTCCACCGGAGGTGTGAGTTGAAAGTCTGTCGGACAGGGGCCTCCTCCAGACGTTCCCAATTTACCCGCACTACCCGTTTGGGCTTACCAGGTCTGTCCAGAGTCTTCCCCCACCCCCTGACCCAACTCACCACCAGATGGTGATCGGTTGACAGCTCCGCCCCTCTCTTCACCCGAGTGTCCAAAACATATGGCCTCAGATCAGATGAAACGATTATAAAATCGATCATTGACCTTTGGCCTAGGGTGCTCTGGTACCAAGTACACTTATGAGCATCCCTATGTTTGAACATGGTGTTCGTTATAGACAATCCATGACTAGCACAGAAGTCAACAACAAACAACCACTCTGGTTTAGATCAGGGAGGCCGTTCCTCCCAATCACGCCTCTCCATGTGTCTCCATCATTACCCACGTGCGCGTTGAAGTCCCCCAGCAGAACTATGGAGTCCCCGACTGGAGCCCCATGCAGGACTCCACTCAAGGTCTCCAAGAAGGCCGAATACTCTGAACTCTTGTTTGGTGCATATGCACAAACAACAGTCAGAGTTTTTCCCCCCCCCCACAACCCGCAGGCGTGGGAGGCGACCCTCTCGTCCACCGGGTTAAACTCCAACGTAGCAGCGCTCAGCTGGGGGCTTGTGAGTATCCCCACACCCGCCCGGCGCCTCACACCCTGGGCAACTCCGGAGAAGAAAAGAGTCCAACCCCTATCCAGGAGTATGGTTCCAGAACCAAGACTGTGCGTAGAGTAAGCCCCACCAGATCTAACCGGTAGCGCTCCACCTCCCGCACAAGTTCCGGCTCCTTCCCCCACAGAGAGGTGACATTCCACGTCGCCCAGAGCCAGCCTCTGCTGCCCGGGTCTGGTACGTCGAGGCCCCCTGACCTTCACTGCCACCCATGTGGCAGCGCACCCGACCCCAGCGGTTCCTCCCACAGGTGGTGGGCCCATGGGATGGAGGGAATGTCCGCCACGTAGCTTTTTCGGGCTGTGCCCGACCGTGCTCCGTGGCAAACCCGGCCACCAGGCGGCTCGCTGACGAGCCCTCCATCTGGGCCTGGCTCCAGGCAGGGGGCCCGGGCTTCCTCCGGGCAGGGTCACTTCATCCCTTCCTCGATTTTTCATAGGATTTTTGAACCATTCTTTGTCTGGCCCCCTCACCTGAGACCACTTTGCCTTGGGAGACCCTACCAGGAGCACAAAGCTCCAGACAACACAGCCCTCAGGTTCATAGGGACACACAAACCTCTCCACCACGATAAGGTGATGGTTCCCGATATATATATATATATATATATATATATATATATATATATATATATGGTATCTTATTGTGTAGGTCGTCTTTACCTCTACAAAAGCGACAGTGTGGTGATGGGCTTTCAATAAAACCAAGAGTTGAAATCCTCGGGCTCCAACAGGCATGTGAATCACAGCAACTATTTGTGGACAATAATATCCCCAAACCAAGTCGTCTTCGCCGAATAAGGAAGACACCTATTGTGGCAAGTTGAAAAAGAACAAGTAAAATAATATAATATTTAAAAGGGGTTATTTTCTCATAAAGTGTGTGTGTGTGTGTGTGTGTGTGTGTGTGTGTGTGTGTGTGTCTCAGAAATCTCAGGGGTCTTTCCCACCCAAACCATCATGTTCGACCATTGCTAGTGATGAGGCAGCATCTACTGTGGTAACCGAGGGCCCTGATTATGCTATAGAGGTACCAACATTTGTACCTAACTGGATATACTCAACTAACGTGATAACATTTTTTATCTATATATTAAAACTTTCCTTATATGTTTTCAGACGCTAAATGCCGTAGCAGCGTTGCAGAGAGTGCATCCATCGGCAGGGGGGGTCATTCACACCTTCATTGGAGGTGTTACGTTTCCCAGAGAGCTAACCCGTCCTGAGCAGATAACATTATTACAGGGTGAGGCACTCTTCGAATTCTGCGCCGAAACTACACGTCGACACACTGCGTCAGATGCGATACATGACCAAATAGATTCCAAAGTTGATAATTTACACAAAAATATCAATATTCTGGTGAATAAAGTAGACGCATTGCAGACCGCTAATACACAGTTGTTTGACGTAGTGACAGCCTTGGGTGTGGCGTTAGACAGTCACGGCAGAGGTCTTTAGAGGTCTGAGGCACAGCATCTGCAGCGAGCAGTTCGCCCTCAATACACTACTGGTTCCGTTGATAGCCATATTTCAAAAGACAATAACAAAATGAAGTGAATCAGTCATTAAGAGTCTGTAAAAAATAAATAAAAAATAACATTAATAGCAAAAATGGGTACCCCCGCCAAAAAACCTAAAAAATCTGATCAAATACATGTACACTACAGTGACACCAATGTAGATGCTTTATGTGCAGATGACTATAGCCGTGCTGTGTGCCATCACGATGCGTATATTCAGTTGTGTGAGAAACAGAGAAAAATATTCCAAGATGTACTGAACAACATATGTACGGCTGGCCCCAGTGGCACGCTTCCCCCAGAAACAGCCAACCTTGTCACCATACAGCCATCAAATCAGGCCCCACCAACAGTATATCCAGACAGACCTAGGGATTGTCTTGTCACCATACAACCCACAAATCCTGAACTGAACAACATATGTACGGCTCGCCCTAGTGGCACATTTCCCCAGGAAACAGCCAGCCTTGTCACCATGCAGCCATCAACTCATACCCCAACAGTAGTATATCCAGACAGGCCTGTGGATTGTACTGTCACTATACAGCCAACAAATCCTAATCACACAAGGTAGACATGTTTTACTAGTGTCCAATCATCAAATTGTATACGTACAGATGATTATATAGAACCACAGCCGTCCACAAGTACATACATGGGGCCACCTATAAATCCTGAGGGGCCAATAGAGTGTGGAGAGGGTCAGGTTTCTAGGATAGCATCCAGAGGGATTTCTGTTTTTAACGTGGTGGAATTTCGTCAAGCGTTGTTTTTCGAAATATTTGATGGATATTGGTAGTGTGCCAGCACGAGTGCATAGTACCCTGATGGGGTTAATCGAGAGGGCATTAGACACTGCGCCACAGGACAGTGTTTTAAGTGTTGAGTTAAGGGGTCCATCTGTGGCTGCACCTATCCAAACAGTGTTGAACTCCAGCGATGGGTATAATGTAGATACATTTCTGGAGCAAATTTCACAAGCTATGCAGAGTAACGATAACAATAGCTCGCAGTATGTCGGGAGGGGGAGGGGCCCGGCTAAAGCTAGGAAGTGTATGCCACGATAAAATATTGTCCTTAAAGGGTAATACTTTATATAACCCTATGAATACCACCTCCAATGACAAACTTTGCTTTGCTCTATGTCTGGCTCACTATGTAAACCCACAGCTGTCTCAAAGTGAGAAGATAGACTACACAAAACAACTGCACAGGGATCTTGGGCTTGAATATTCACATACGGTTTAGTTCGCAGATGTTGACAGATTTCAGAAACATTTCAACATAAAAATCGTAATATTTCATCACGGAGCCGGTCATAAAAAAACACAGATCTTCAAAACACACGATGAACATAATGTGAAAACTGCATGGTTGTATCTGCATAATGATTAACATTACTACCTCATCGAAAACTGCTTTGGCAAAACTATGAAGTGCACAGCATGTAAACGCATATGTAAATCGAAGCACTGTTTTGAACAATATAAAAGGCTGGATGCAAAACATTCACGGATGGACGGTGTGACATGTAAAGATTATGAGGCATGTCATATGACATTTAGGTACGCTAAAAAGCCTCATGTATGTAGAGCTCCAAAATGCAAAATTGCAAATCTCACGGGGTTCCCTTCCCCTCAGTGGGCACAACAAACCGGTGACTATTGATTTCATTTATTTCAGCGTTTTCTTTTTATATACATATATTTATAGTTTTTTTATATATATTTTTTTTTTATTTAGATTTTTAGTTTTTTTTCCGATCTGCGCGTGCAGCTCGACCGCTCGACCAATCAGAACGCTAGAAAGAGATGCGCATCCCCTACCCCCTTCCCCCCATTGCTGTCCGCTTATTACTACTGCCGTCACACACACACACACACACACGCACGCATATCAACTCGATAATAAAGCCGTAATGTAGGCTTTCTTTCAACTCAGGATAGGATTGGAGATGAAAAGTTTAACTGACACATAACCGCGATCGGCTCCCCAACGTTATCGGTGCCTATGCCCAGCAACCCGTTCGACCCAGAGGTGAACTGTCCCCTGCTCCGCCTTCCCCTTTCCCCTTCTCACACAGCTTCTCTGTGCACGGTACCTTCTCAGCAAGCAGGGGCGCCAATTTGCCAATTCCCCAATTCATAATGGTGAAATGATAGATGATACAGTAGAAAACCACTTCAAGGATTTTATTGCTCGTGCCACCCCCCATACGTCATGATAAAATG
Organism: Sander vitreus; assembly: GCF_031162955.1. Classification (NCBI taxonomy): domain Eukaryota; kingdom Metazoa; phylum Chordata; class Actinopteri; order Perciformes; family Percidae; genus Sander; species Sander vitreus. Next base: position 1,673,115 of record NC_135863.1, read on the forward strand.
CTGCCCCGGGCTGCTGCCCGCATCGCCCGTGCCCAAAAACCGCTACTGCTATCATGGAAACAGTGCACTATATAGTGTGTTTGCCATTTTGTAGTGGTGTTTGAATTCTCCATGGTTAATTTCATTCACTATATAGTCTACTAAAAAATACCCATATTGCACAACTAATTTGAGTTTATATACGATGTACCCTACGTTTTACTCTGGAAAGGAAAAATGGAGCGGGCTTTTGTTTCTAAACAGTAGAAATGTAACAGGCAACATATACTTATACAACCTTTTACTATCCTCCTGAGTGCTCGCTTTGTTTCAGGGACGTATTTTTTTGTCTCGGTTTGTTTACATGATGCTTGGCGCACCTGCCTCCGTCATACAAATAACGGCGCATCTCCTGACGCAACGAGTCACTCAGTGAGTGTCCGAAATATAATTTGGTAGTGAGTGAGTGAATGAGGGAACGGTTTCGAACACAGCTAATGTCATAGAGCGTTCCATTTACCTCGGAAGTTGGAAGCCGGAGCTGGGAATGACAGCCCACCCGAGTTGAATGCGTTCCATTTAACAAGTTGGAATTTACAGTTGGGTTTGCTCTAGCCAGGTTAGCCATTGTTAGCAATACCACTTGATAACAACCATTACGCAGTTTTTTTGTGCATACAAACAGAATAACAAAATGTCCACAGATTGAAGTTGGACAGGACTATGTGTACGACTGATTAAGTTAAGAGACAATAAGACAGGAGTGCTAATAAACTGTATGTTACTACAGCTTTCACTGCTGTTGGTGCACGGAGCAGCCATGTTGGATCTGAGCTCGGGGTACTGTGAGGATGTCCGACTTCCCAACTCAGAAATCCGACTTCAGGGGGCATGTTTCCAACTTTGAACCTGGGAAATTACAAATGGAACACGCGATTATACCCATTCACTGGAAAAATAATGAAGGTAGCAGCAGTGACATCACCCATTAGTTTGTGGACTGCCATTTTAGAGCCTCGGGTTTGGCAATTTGGCCTTCGTCATGTTATTTTTTTAAATCGGACGTTACGATTTTTGGAAGAAAGGGCAAAGCTGGTGATGATGAAGCGGCCAAGCCAGTGGTGTTAATGGTTAAAATGGAGCTATGCTAAGCTAAACGCTAAAGAGGGAAGTTTGCCAATTTTAAACCCTTGACACGAGTCATCCAGTGGAGATTTAGCCTACCGGCGGGTAAACATGGACTTCCTGGTACTGCTGCCATTCATCTGCATGTACAGTCAGCAATACAGACAATTTAGCAAGCTTTTCCTTAAGTTAAGGCTAGCTTGGTTGGCAGAACACTGAACAAGACATTTTTAGGCGACCAAAATGTTCCAATTAACTTTGATGAAGTGAAAACACACACTGAGAGGGTCAACGTTTAAGACGAAAGCACGGACAACACCAAAAAACAAGTTAATTTCATCCTATTTTAATGTACACTATGTACATTAAATGGCCATGGTCAGCATCGCTATGCCTCTATCATGATTGACAGGTTGGCTTTTAGCCATGCCCCTAAAGCATCCCCTGCTTTATCATAGATTTTAAAATAAATGGGACCATAATTTACTAAATGAACACCATGCTATATTGAAGAAGACTTGAAACTATTGAGACCATAAAGTTATTATGAAAATGTTTACTGAGCAAAGTGAAAAGTAGTTTCATTTTCTCATTATTTGTTTTTCAGAGGACCATTATTGTGCTAATAATAGAATGCAAAAGCAGTTGTGGCAATGTTCTAACAGTGCAGGAGCAAATCTAAAGGGTAAATACAGATTTACTGGAGCACAAACTAATATGAATGAATGAATTTTATTGGTCGCAACCAAAGGGTAGGGTCAGAAGCTTCAGCTTATATAAGGCCCCCCCTTGTCACATTTTTTAAAATAACAAACTCATTTACAAGGAAATAAAATCGACAAGACAAAAAAAGACAAAAGAAATCAAACGGAAAGAAAAAACAAACAAAACAAAGCGAAACACGAATCTAAACATGCCTACATCATACCTACATACATGCATACCTACATACCTACCCACATACCCACATACCCACATACCTACATACCTACCCACATACCTACATACCCACATACCTACATACCTACCCACATACCTACATACCTACATACCTACATACCTACCCACATACCTACATACATACCCACATACCCACATACATGCCCACATACCCACATACATACCCACATACCTACATACATACCCACATACCCACATACATACCCACATACCCACATACCTACATACCTACCCACATACCCACATACCCACATACCTACATACCTACATACCTACCCACATACCTACATACCCACATACCTACATACCTACCCACATACCCACATACCCACATACCCACATACCTACATACCTACCCACATACCTACATACCCACATACCTACATACCTACCCACATACCTACATACATACCTACATACCTACATACATACCCACATACCTACATACATACCCACATACCTACATCCACATACCTACATACATACATACATACATACACACCTACATATACCCATTTAGGGTCAGTGCTTATATACATTGCAATTGCCACCTTAAGGTAAATAATATCATAATTAATGATGACAACCCTAATGGTAATGATGCTTATCATCATCAACATGATTATCCACCTTCGCACACAATAATAATATTACTCCATTTCTATACATATCTAGTATCATATCTTTGAACCCTTTTTTAAATTTAAAAACATTCCCGCTATGTTTTAATTCCCTTGGCGTTCCATAACTTCACGCCGCAGACAGAAATGCACCTGCTTTTCATTACTGTGTTACAGGTAGGTTGTTTCCAATTTAGGTCGCCTCTGAGGGCGTAACCCCCTTCTCTTTCTCTAAACATGGTTTGAATGTTGGGGGGGAAGTAGATTATTTCGGGCCTTATACAGAACTAACGTAATATTTTGGTTCACCAGGTCCATGAATTTCAGTGTGTTTGACTTTGAAATAAAGAATTAGTATGATAATTGAAGCCAACATTATTCACAATTCGTATAGCTCTTTTCTGGACTGTGCACACTATCTGTAGAGTAGTTTTACAGGCATTGCCCCAAACACAGTACGTTAAATATGGTAGTATCAGCGTGCTGTAGAGAGTGTTCATAGAGCTATAATTTAGGAAGTGTCTGACTTTACTCAACACCCCAATTGTGAAATCCGTGTACGTTATGCGCTGGCGCTACCCGAGCTGGCTATATACTCCGGTAAGAGAGTCGCTGCAACCTTTGGTTTTAGTTCAACAGATTTATTGACATCCAATTCCAGCAGGTGAATACAGTGCTTGTTGCTTGCGATAGTATGTGTTTGTGTGGGTGTGGTTTTCTGTAAAATGAAGAAATACAGAATATGTAACTATAACCTGTACATAACGAATGCACATATATATATATAGATTAAAGAGAAATAAGCAACAATCACTCTGCAATATACATTTGCCATGCAATAAATAGTGCTATGCAAACAACCAAACTACTGGATAGTAATGGAAATTAACACAATCCAATGTAGTAAAGAATACAGGTTATTGTGCAGTTACCTCTATTGGCCACTAGATGGCGCTCTAAGACCACAAATGAACATAACAGCGTCATACAGGTACAATAGTCACGTGATAGACCAGCGGCGTGAATGGCACGGTGAAAAGCGCTTCAACAATTAAACCAGCAACACCATCGCGAGTGCAGCTGAACTAATCCTCAGCAGGATTGTTGTAATTACCAAATATACAACACTGTGCTAACATGCATCCATGAATCAAAGTATCAACTATTGTTTCTGAATGGTATATTTGCAGTAAGTCCTAGCATTACAGTAGACATGAGCATGCTATCCTGAACTATAATTAAGAGAAATACTATCATGTTAACTACACAAACAAAGATACATGCAACGCCAGCATGGACATAAAATTGTGCACTTACGTTCTCAATAACGCACACGGTAACACAACAGAAGCTTTACACAAGTAACGTGCAACTTTAGGAGCAGCTGTACTCATGTCCGCAGCGAACTACAAAAGGAAATAGCGAAGGTGCGCAAATGCGTGAGTCCAAGGAGTGACGTAGGCTCATCGGTCCAGCAGGGAGTTTTCCACACCAATGCTTCTGGAAATTTTGGACCTTACATGGTTTACTTGTGATTTTATGGTCAATTATTACCCCTAGAAAGGTGTGTTCATAAACTCTCTCTAACTCTTCAGTTTCTATCCTTAAGCTTACATGAGTTGTTAAATGTGTTTTGCGATTTCCAAAAATCATAAACTTTGTTTTTTTCAAATTTAGAGATAACTTGTTTACATCAAACCACAGTTTCAATGTACCTAGTTCTACTGTCACCTTGTCCATTAGCTTTTGTAAACAGTCGTCTGTACAGAAAATGTTAGTATCATCTGCAAAAATGACATATTTCAATATATTGGACATGATACAAATATCATTTATATACATAATAAATAATTTTGGTCCAATTATCGAACCCTGTGGCACGCCACATGTGATGTTAACTTAACTAACTTGGACATAGCATTTCCCACTTGTACATACTGTCTCCTATTTTTGATGTAGCTCTTCAGCCATTCCAGACCTACACCTCTGATTCCAAACCTTTCCATTGTTTCCAACATAATATCACGGTCTATGGTATCAAATGCTTTCCTGAGGTCTATGAACACTCCCACTGCAAACTTCTTATCATCAACTAAACCTGTACGTTTTTCCATAAGTTCCATCAAGGCTATCGATGTTGATCTTCTTTCTCTAAATCCATATTGACAATCAATTAATAGATTATGTTTTTCCACAAAACAGTCCAGTCTTGCAACAAAGTATTCAAGTATTAATTCTAATACTTATCTAATAATTATTCAAGCACATCTGTCTTGCACGCCAGGCTAACTCAGCATTGTTTTTTGTAAGATGCTCATTTAAGAATACGTTGGTCCCCTTGAGCATTTTCCCTTTTTTTAGTATGTTCATTTTAGACTTTCTATTGGTAAATCTCACTATTATGGGTGCTATCTTGCCCTCTTCTTTCTGTTTTCTTGATTGTGGGAGGGGGTGGTAAGCTTCAATGTCCTGCTCATTTACTAGGATTTCGTTTGACTGTAAGAACTTAATCAATTAAGCGACACCAAATCCTCCTGGAGTTGTGCCTTTTCTCATTAGTTTTGCTTTCAATAACTTGGTAAACAGTGGCAGTAAACTAACAGCTACATGCAAAGTGTGTGGCACCAAGATAAATGATGCCGGATCAACAACGTCGGACTTCATCAGGCATCTCAAAACGCACCTAAATAGGTCAGTCACTCACACGCTAATGTGAAAAGAGACGTTACATTTAGCATATATCGTCACAGGTAACAAGCTAACCATCGCAAAGTGTTGTGCTAATGCTGGGAACAGGCACATTTTATCTTATAGTTAGTAGTTACTGAGGCTCAGACATCCATGGCGCACAGGAGGCGGGACGCACGGATCCATCTCCCCAGGAACAAACGCTGTGCCGGGTGGGCAAACTCATGTGATGCGTAATTGATCCCGTGGATGATTTGTAGGCTATTAAGTGAACAAGGTGTACCCGGTCCACCAAACACTGGGCCATCTTGACTGTCTTAATTCTGCACATATTTCTGTTACTGTAGTCCTATTTACTATTTCATTATTTCATCCATGCGTGGTGCAGCGGATCCGTGCACACTGTCACCTGCCGTGGAGACGCTGGCCTCACTAACCTCTCCTCCTCTGAGTCGGGTCTCCCTCACGCTGGACTCAGTTTCACTGAGCATACTAACACTTAGAAAATAAATGGCATTACATCAGTGAGTTCATACTGCTTATTGTGCGTAATTTGGACTGACACTGAGATGCATGTTGTTCTGTAACTGGTGTGGCGCTGCCACTATTCTCTTGATTTCCACTTCGACATTTCTTTGAGTGAAAGAGACGTTACATTTAGCATATATAATCACAGGTAACAAGCTAACCATCACAAAGTGTTGTGCTAATGCTGGGAACAGGCAAATTGTATCTTTATAGTTGTATCCATATGATGTGACAGACTTAGGTTAATATTTCACCAGGTCCGAGGTCTAGAGGGATGTGTTAAGTAGACCCCATAAAGTTATCCTACAGCTGATTTTGATACTGTACTGTCTGGATGGTAGCTACAGGACATGCTTTGAATTCATAAGATTTAACAGTACAGTGTTAGGGACAGATCAGATGGCCAGAGACTTGCAAAAAATGACTTGTGAACATCTCTGGTGTGCCTTAAGTAAAAGTACACAAAGAAATTGTGTTCTGAACACGTCTACTAAATAAAACAGTGTAACATAAACACAGTATAGCAATATATCACTTTCATCACAGTAAAAGTTTATTCCACAAATCACAATGAATAAAAAACACACATAACCCACATGACGGAAAACCGGAGTTCTTTGGCTTAAAGCCGCAGCATCAAATGTCATCCACCTGATATAAAACGTGACATTGAATTTAAAAACCTAGTGGTGTTTCATCAGTGCTTTCAGAGAGCAAGTGAAACTTGCTTTCGCTATGTGACGTGAATTTAATGGTTTATTCTAACAAAGTCTGATAGTCCAATCAAAATAAATGTGTTCAGTTTATCTCTTTATTGGGTTATGTACCAGGGAATGTAAATCTAACCCTGACACTAAGGGGTCTTTTTAACAGGAGGTTAAAGCTCTTCTTTCTTCTTTAGGATGATCTGCCGCACCATTTCAGCTATTTTGGGTCGGATTTCTTTGACGGAAACTTTTGGCCCCCATGCATCCACCACTTTGCCGTTTACATCAATGAGATACTTCCAGAAATTCCAGTCAGGCTCCTTTCCAGCAGACTCTGTGAAGTATGAAAGAAGAAAAAGAAGTGAAAGCCTTCACAATTTAAAAACATTATTTCAGGGGTACATTACAGTGTTTTCCATTTAAGATCCCACCCAGAAACACTTCTGAATTCTTTTCTTCCTAACTTGTTTCTTTTTGTTGTTTTTCTTTTAATGAAATCTTTTTTTTCTTTTACAAATCTCCACAGAGCTTCCAGGCAAATGTTGCCCTTAATTGGCAACAATTAACAACAACCTTTGATCCCTCCTTTTTTTCTGCATCATTGGTCAGTCCCACCCCCCTTGCTGTCCCACAATGCCTTGAGAAGTGATCGAGTCGTGTCCCACAGGGAGATCTTCTTTGTGTCAGTGGGTCTTCATGCTTACCTTGTTGCTTCCCTTCTTTCCTACCTTTTCACTTCATTAATTGTCCTCTTCCTTTATTCCTTTATTTAATTTCTACCCACTTTTATTTATTCTCCCTTACATTTTTACCTTCATTCTTATTATTCTCATTGTATCCTTTCCTTCTTTCATTTCTTTTCACTTCCGCCTTTGTTGTGTCTCTCCTTTTGAAATCAGTTTTTCTTCTCCGCTTTCCTCCCTGCTATTCTTCCCTTCTATTGTTCTTTCTTCCCTGTTTCTTTTTCCTCTTATAGTACTTTTAACACTCCTACTGCTACGATTCCTCTTGCCGCTGCTAATTATATAGGTTGTACAGCTGGCTTTGCAATAACACAGCTTTTCAATCTATTAGTTATTGAATCACGTGGAAATGCATTGAGTGTTCTGCCTTCCCACCATCAGATTTCTGTTACCAATGGCATTTCTGAATATTTAAAGGAACACGCCGACTTATTGGGACTTTAGCTTATTCACCGTATCCCCCAGAGTTAGATAAGTCCATACATACCCTTCTCATCTCCGTGTGTGTCGTAACTCTGTCTGACGCACCCACCGCTCGCCTAGCTTAGCACAGATCCTGGAGGTAACCGGCTCCATCTAGCCTACTGCTCCCAATAAGTGACAAAATAACGCGGGACCTAACGGGAACTATATTCTCAGAATGCGAAGCACTGCTACTTCTGCTACATGGACGGCGTGATTTGCTCGCAGCACCTGAGAAGCCCCGTGTTGAGGAGCAGAGAGTTCGCCTGGAGTTAGCACTAATCACTCCGCACAAGTAGCAGTGCTTCGCCTTCTGAGAATATAGTTCCCAGTTTGTATACGGTTAGAAGATGGCTGTGTCTCATGCAACCTTGTTATCTGTACACGCTGTGACTATACAAATCACAACATGTAAATAGGAACATGTTGGCGTTATTTTGTCACTTATTGGGAGCAGTAGGCTAGATGGAGCCGGTTACCTCCAGGATCTGTGCTAAGCTAGGCTAGCGGTGGGGGCGTCAGACAGAGTTACGACACACACGGAGATGAGAATACGCTGAAGTCCCAATAAGACGGCGTGTTCCTTTAACATTTCCCCCTAATGATGTGATCCAATGTGTCAATTTGTAATTGAATTAATACATTATAATTTCGGACTCTTTTGCTTAATGAAGAAAACATCTTCATGTGATTGCAAGAACAAACTCACACCAACACCATCGCATCTCACTCACCAACAAGGTACTTGTAGACGTTGTTGGCTCCGGTTCCGACGACAGCGATTTTACTGAACAGAGGGAAGGAGACCCCGTAGACTCTGCGCACAAAGCTGTCGATCTCCTTGTCGCTGCCGGGCTCCTGCTGCCCAAACTGGTTGCAGGGGAAGGCCAGCACGTTGAAGTGATACGGCCCAAAGTCCCGCTGGAGCTGCTGCAGGTCTTTGTAGTGCTCCTCGGTGAAGCCACATTCACTGGCTACATTCACCACCAGGGACACCTAAAAGCCACAGGATCACACTGTGACAACACCGCAGTAGCAGCCCTGGCAGTCACAAAACAGTAATCAGCAGCAAATGGGAGACTGTAGACAGCTGTTCACATACTGTAGCTGAATGAGAGCAGATGTACAGAACATGCTCTGTGCACATCATCTGTTAGTTTTGTTCGCTTGTGTTTATCTCAGGCTACATTTACATTGCTACGTTTTGGTTTAAAAACTAATATCATTTTCAACATTTACACCTCGCATTCACACTGCTCTGGCGTGTACGAGCCCCTAAACCGGAGAAATTTGAAAACACTTCTGACTCGTTTTGGTTTGGACTCTCCGCAAACGGAGACCGTTGGCAACATCGACACTGACGCCAGTGTTTCACCGCCTTATTGGTTTATGACGTCTCGTTCTCTGAGACGAAGCTACTAACATTACCATGGAAACTACCAGCAATGGGCAGAGTATACATGCTGCCTCCTGTTGACCCTGGCACACGCATGCCCGGTATACAAGCATTTTGATGAGATCTGAGGTTTGGGCGTGTTAGTTTAAACGTAGATTAGTTCTTCTACTGGAGCTAAAAACACTTGTGTGCACGGAGATCGCTTTTGGCTCAAAACTCTGCTTAAAAATGAAAAAGTAGCAATGTAAATGTAGCCTCAGATACTGCCATGAAAGGAAGGACAGCATATATTTTCTATTTTCATACCAGGGTCGATCTTAATTTAACAACACGTACACGACAGATGGAGCTTAAAAAGATAATGTTTTTTAACATGTTCAATATGATGATTTTTTTACCACATGAGATACTATGACGTATATACACTCCTACATGTTTTATCTATGTAAGAGTAGCCTGGATCACAGGAAGTATATTTTCATGATACAACTCTCTGTGTGTTGCCGATCTTAGAATCCCTTCCCTAGCAAGTTACATATAAAATATAAATCCTACATAACATCGTCCCGTACCCACAGGACATCAGACTTACTTATTGATGCACGCACACAGTAGTGTCCACAAACTTAGTCCCATGAGGGGAGAAAGGAAAGTCTGATATCGTTCCACGTTAACGCCTTTTCTCTCTCGCTCGATACCGCTGTGTCCAACGTTACTAGCAGGTAGAGCGAGTAGAGCAAGTAGACGATGACATCGTCCATCGGCACAACCCTAATCCATACAGCCTATTTTTCCTGTATGTGCAACAGTTATATGTACATATTTGTTTCTGTAATTATTGTTTGTTTATTTCATATTAATGTTTAATATATTTATGTATGCACCAACAACCAAGACAAATTCCTTGTATGTGTTACTTACTTGGCAATAAATCCTTTTCTGATTCTAAATACTTCTTTACCAAATGAGATGTTGCATGTCTGCTGAGATCAATGCTTTTATTGTTTACCTTTTCATGTTAAGTGTTAGTGAAGTGGTCATGCATACACCTGTACAGATACACAGCACAGAAACAGTTGAGTGTGTTAGTGCAGGTTATTACAGCTTTGTGCTTCATCTCACAGTCAATCAGGAATTGTTTCTGCAAAGGACGGGAGAGCAGCTCATCACTGGAAAGGTAAACACATGCGTTCTTAGATTTAGACGACAGACTGACAGTTTGATGATCCCATCATCTAGTGCTGACATCTAGTGTCACCATGAAGAAATTCAATTGTGATGTATCTAAAAAAAAAAATCATGGAGTTATGTGCATAATAGGGCTGCACAATTAATCGCAATTTTATCGAAATCGCATATGGACTAGTGCAATATCCAAATCGCAGGGGGGGGCGCAATATTTGTTAAAGGCAAAATATGTGTCAAACCATTCTAAAATAAAGTACTGTGGTGCTGCAGAGATGTCCCGGCCTACAAATCGTATCCTACAGACTAAAGAAAAAAATCACACTTCAATCATTTTTTTTTTCAATGAAAATGAGAATAATGATACAAAAACGATCATTCCCTCCAATATCGTGAATCATATCGCAATCGCAATATCGGTCAAAATAATCGCAATTAGATATTTTCCTCATATCGTGCAGCCCTGTTGCATAAGGGACCGTTAGGTATTTATGGAATAGACCACTGGAGGAAAATAGGGGAGGGTCATGAGCAAAACTTCAAAGTGGCTTGTTTGGTGCATATTTATCCATGTAGCTCCATGTAGCTCTTTCAGTCTCGGCCCCTATCGCTAGCAGATGGGTTCCTCCCTATTTAATCAGCCAGACAATTTGAGACCGTGGGATTTCACAAACTGAATAAATCCCGCTCGCACATATAAACACAAAACTGCTTTGCTAGCTCAATCGCGTTGTAACTAAGACATCTGCTGAAAAAAAAAAATTGTATTCATTAGCGTGATTGCCGTACTGCTTAGTTCAAAAACATCCAAAACACCGTACGAAAACATAGCTGACCAGACGCAAGCTTTTATTTTGAAAAGCCCAAACTCGGGCCGCAGACAGTACCGGCCGGTAGCCGGGAAGGCATGAGCCGGGAGGTCTATCCTTTCGGTGCCGGTGATTAGTTGTGAAAATATGCAAACGACAGCCTTTTCAAGGCATTTGAGAAGGAAGAAGTGGTAACATGCAAGCTCCCAAATTGACGCTCGTCTGAGAAATGGAGTTTTGGATAATGTTCCGCTTCGGCAAGCTTACCTATGATAAAATATACAATGACCGAGGAAGCCTAGTGACGAGTCCATAGCAACCAGCGTTGAATTACCCAGTGTGCTTTGCTGAATGGTCTCAATGTTTTATTGTTTTATTTCATGTGAATACTAGTTTACTAGATGAGTAACTTAGTATTTGAAGTAATGCAGTAAGGCATGAAGTGATATTTAGTTTCCATGCGTATTGTGTTTCCACAACAATGTTAGTGAGTAAATCTACTGAAATGGCCACCACACCATAACAGAGGAGTAGGATGCGTCAGATGAGAATGCAGAGGTTTACCTCGTGGCTTTAGAAATACAATGGTCTTCTATGCATTTTTGCCAATCGCAAGCTAGTACAATAATTTGTTGGGGAGGGTCATTCGAAATGTAGTTCTGATGAAGGGAGGGTCAGGTCTGTTTTTACTTAAAGTCCCAAAACTCCTCCGGTGGCACCTCAATTAAATAACGATCAACCCTTAATAGGTCCTATACACAAACCGAATCCTTCACAAACACAATGGCACCTTTTCTTAAAACAACAGTGAACTTTATATCAAATATTTAAAAATACAAGTACTGCAGCAGATTAATCCGGTCTACTGATCCGTACCTGGTTTGAATGAAAACCCTACGCTCCTGCAGCTGCAGGGGCTCTGCAGGCCTCTTGCCACGTAGGCTAGCGGGGCTACATGATGGGACATCCCGAGCAGGCTACAGTCAAAGTGATCCGCTGTAGTAATAGGCTACTGTGTTAGTTACAGGCTACTAACAAAATGCTAAGTGGGAGAACTTAGTAAAAACAAATAAACATTCCCATGCAACATTTATTCATGTAACCGGGTGACATGCAAAGAGACTCCGGTTACAGTATAGACTCTAACATCACCTAGCATATATAACGTTATGCCACTGTAATATTCATCTGTTCAGATCCAGACTTACCGAATCCCGGTATTTTTCCAGGGATACTAACTTCCCCCTGCTGTTCACTACTTTAAAAGTATATAAGTCTTTCTGTTTGCTCTCCGTGAGGCTGAATAAAGTAATTAACACGGCGAGCGCTCTGGGAAGCATCTTTACAGTCAAACTGCCAACGCAACAGCGGAGAAACTTCTCAAACTCCTGGGGATCTCCTCTCCGGTCCGTCGGTCAAGTTACAACAGATAAGGAGGACACTTCCTGGTCCGCCCGTCACTTACAAAATAAAAGTCTTGTTGACGAGTTTGTCTTTCTGTTGTTATAAATTTCGTTATAAAATTAAATTTAAAAAAAAAAGAAAACTTGAGTAAATCAAAATTATGAAAGAAAAATGTTTCCTTTAAATTTTTTAAATTTCAAAAAAATTGACAAAGGCCTATTAAGTGGGAAATCATGAAGTAGTAAATATTCTAATTTCGACTAACGTTATTTTTAGTTTAAAAAAAAAGCACTACCAATTTTTTTTTTGTTTCATTTCAGTTATTGTTACCTAAACAAAAACCCTGTAAAAAGTCGTAAAAGTCCTTTTCATCACAACCAGTGCAGGACATTGGACACGAGGAGTCTCAGGCTTTTATATTGAAGGCGTATTGAATACAGTAGAGCTGAAACATGATCAAAAACGTGTGCATCTCTCACTCTCAGCTCATTAAGGCATGCATACCATGGCCTACTTTTTTTCTGGAGGAAAACAAATGAACACATGCCAAAAATAGAGAACAAAACCTTTTTCAACAAGTGGCTGTGTCTATCTTTGAGTAAAAGGACAGATGCTTCTGGGTGCAAGATACAATCATAGAAATAAAACAATATTTCTTTTGTTTTTATATCTGTGACTACAATGTTGTTTTAACTCTTTTAAGTAAATCTGCTACATTTCCAATCGTTCGTTCCAATCAGATTTTTGGCAATTATACAACAGGATTATGAAGAGAAAAGAGATGACAGCTCTGGGATTATACTATATTTTGAATTGCCTTGCTTTGCATAACCCCGGAGTAACTTTAACACTATAGCCTAATTATGAGGGAGCATATTTGTTGAAAACATTTTACTTAACTAGGACAGAAAAACGAGCAAAAATGACTTGTTTTGGCAATTTATGTAGAAACCCATGCAAAATATCCCTAATTTTAACATTATATAGGCCTACCCTTTTCTTAAAATGTGTTTTGTATCCCCTTTTCTTAAATATATCTGCAATTATTCTTATCATTTAGATTATGTGTCACTCGTACTACTGTCGTGTTATATATATATATATATATATATATATATATATATATATATATATATATATATATATATATATATATATGTACTGTCGTGATATATATATATCACGACAGTACGGTAAAACGGTATTTGAACGCAGCACCTTTCACGCCCCTCTTCATCTCATCATTACTGGCGCTCCCACAATGCAGCGGGGTAACGTATTAACATGGCGTCAATGGTTGCTGTTTTGACCAGGGCCGTGGGATTTGAAAAACATTTGGTACACTACCATGGAGACAGCTAAACAATAATTCGGAATCAACTTTAGAGCTCGAATGTAAGTTAATATGCGCTCTTCTGTGTTGTAATGGTTGAAGTCGTTGTTTTTAATGACTTGCTGCTGTGTGGCAACATGGTGCCAGTATTATTTATTTCCCGTTAGCTAGCTCAGCCGGACGACCGGGGGCACAGCAGCTAACGTTAGTTAGTTAGCTAGCTTAACGAAGTCGGCAGGAAGTCAACGTGAGTCCTTCCTATAAAACAGGAAACACATTTTGATTTTAATGGTGAGCATTTATTTTAGTCGATAATATCTGTGATGATGACCCTCTCTGTTCAGTTCTGTATTGAAAGTTGAGCTAACGTGAAGTCCCAGTGTTGTGTCGAAGTCTTGTTTTCCCATCAGTTTCGTTTCCCCTGAACTACCTGAAACAAACGTTAGTTCATTCCCAGTCAGTCATTGCTGCGGCGCCTAAACCAAAACCTAACTCTAACTAACGGTATTTCCCAAATAACACCGACCACGGAGGGGGGCGGTACGGAATACGAAGGGGAAACAGACTTTGATATAACATCGGCATCACTGCTCGGTCTGCTCTGGCTCTGTACATGTGAACAGTGGTGGAAGAAGTATTTAGTACTCAGATCTTTTACATAAAGGTCCTATAATCTAATTAACGGTATGCCAGTTTTCAGGTTCCTAGCCTATTCATGTTTTGGGTTTTTACTAGAACATGTTTACATGCTTTAATGTCCAAAAAAAAAATGTTTTTTTTCTCTTACTGTCTGTCTGAATACACCTGTATTCACCTTCTGTCTGAAACGCTCTGTTTTAGCGCCTGTCTCTTTAAGCCCCCCTGCCTAAAAAAAAGCCCGGTCTTTTCAGTGTTTCCTGGTCTTTCAACATCTGTGGGTCTCAGTCATTGCACCCGGGGATGACTGTAATTCCACTATAGCGGCACCTTCTACCTATAAAGTATAGTTTTGACATCACAGCCGTGCTGAAGTCCTGACGGCTCGTTTAAAGGCACCGTTTCTGAATACGGGCAGTGTGTATTTCTCTGTGGATTGAGCACTTTGATACTTACACAGTAATTATACAGCACCTTGACCTGCTTTATAATCAAAATAGACATGGAAATCTCACTCTTTATAATACGGGACCTTTAAGTTAAAAGTAGCAATACCAGAGTGTAAAAATACTCCGTTACAAGTAAAAGTCCTGCATTCAGAATCTTTTATTAGGCCCATGATACGATAATATCACAACACCTATGTCACGATACGATATTATTGCATTATACTGCAATTTATTACAAATTTTCAAAGGGAAACTTTGTCAACTTCTGTTTTATCTAAAAAGATTAATTTCTCTGTGCACGCTGACGGACAGCAGCTGGTGCTGACCTCCCCTGTACAGGCAGCTGCGAGCATGAAAGAAAAAATAGGGAGAGCAAAAGAAAGGCACCTGCGCGTACGAAACTCGGCAGCATGAGCACAGAGCATCCACAACGCGCCCGCGAGTGTCTGCTTTGCGAGCGCTGGAGGGCAGGTTTACCAGCGAGAGCGTGTACGCCCTCCAGCGCTCACAATCCAGACTTTCACAGGCGTGTGATGCTTAGTTTTATACACGCAGGTGCCATTCTTTCCCTTCTCCCTATGTTTTGTTTCACGCTCGCAGCTGCCTCTACAAGTCTCAAAATGTAATATCTGCGCGTGTGAAATTATACAACTTGCTCGTGAGCATGTTTTATTACGCACGTGAGATAATCCTGACGCCATATCAATTTGTCACATGCTAAGGTTCTGTAGAAAAAAAATATGCAAGTTACATTCAAAGTGTGTTTACACATATTTGGTCAGGTAGCTTCACCTAATATTGGTTTCTTCTTTTTTTTTTTTTTTTACCTAGACTTTAGGTGGCCTGCCTCCCTGGTCATCCTCAGCGTGGTGTTGACTCCACCAGGGACAAGAGTGAGAGGGATGGAGGAGTCCAAAAGTCCAGTAAAATCAGTCAAACAGTCCCAACCCAGAGGAACCAAACCTTTGTCCAGTGAGAAGTCAAGTAAAGGAGGAGAGGGCACTAAGTCTGCAGCCCGCAGCAAAGAAAACCTCGCTGCCGCAAAGGATGAACATCACATAGGCAGTCAGGGAAGCCGCGGGCCAGGCAAGACTTTCACAGACGTCCCCCAGGACAAGAGGAGAGGACGGTCCTTCAGGCTGACTAGACTGACTGGAAGAACAAGTTCTGGGGAGCGAGGGAAAGGAAAAGCAACAAGCTCACAACAGAAGCCAGTGGCACAGGCTCCTGACTCCAGGCTGTCTATTTCTCCAGACAACAGCCCCTCAGCGAACCGAGGGACCAGCTCTCCTGTAGTGCCCGGTACACCTGCCAAAGGCCCCACAGAGCCAGCCAAGAGCTCCACTGTAGCTCCGGCAAAGGAAAAGTCTCATGGTGGGTTTGCACGATGTTTTTTTTCTTCCTGAGATGATTCTGTCGTCTTCACCAAATGTATCTCTGGTAAACGGTGCTTTGTCTTTGTTGTTTTGTAGGGGTGAAAGCTGCTGCATTGATGCATCAGTCGGTCAAAGAGGTGAGGCCCACTGTGGAGGAAAGGCCCCTGACAGAGCAACAGCTGGGCCTCCGACAGGCAGAGGAGCGCCTCTACAGAGACTACATCCACCGACTGTTGAAAGTAAGGAAACAATCCAGACTCGCCTGACATACAATAAATGTAGGGCTCCACTCATCCATATGCTGCATTATGGGTCTGCTACGTCTGTAATAGATTGATAAATAGAGCCATGCATAAACACATTTATTTATCTATCAATCTCTGATCAAACCTCATCAATTGTTCTTATCCATAGACAGGATAGTTTTAAAATATGATCAGAATTAAACAATTGATGGAAGTCTACCTACTCTGTGTATACTAAAACCACGGACCCTCTTATTGTAAATTCATAGTTTCTGTGCTTTTTTTTATTTTATTATAATTTTGTTATTGTTGGGCATTTCTGCCTTTATTGGACAGGAAAGCAGAGAGATATGAAAGGGGAGAGAGAGGGGGGAAGATATGCAGGAAAACCGTCACAGGTCGGATTTAGGGGTGCACCGATCCAATATTAAGATCGGATATCGGTCCCGATATTGACAAAATAGCAGGATCGGGGATCGGAAAAATTAACAGATCCACGGGCTGATCCAGTTTTGTTAGTTTTTTTTTGCGTCTGTCGCACGTGTGTCGCATGCTGGAAGAGTTGAGTGTACAAATAAATAAGAAATCAATACATTACATCTATGTTTTTTTTTTGTTAGTTAGTTAGCCTTTAGTCTCTTCCACGTGGTGGAAGGAAGGTATAAGGTGGAAGGTATACAGTGTATTATTAATTCAACAACAGTATCTTACCGGGTATCGACAGATAACAAAGCCCTGGCATCGGTATCGGGACTGAAAAAGTCGGATCGGTGCATCCGTAGTCGGATTCGAACCCTGGGCCTTCTGCGTCGAGGAACAAACCTCTGCACGTGTGCGCCCGCTCCACCAACTGAGCTGAACGGCCACATTTCTGTGCTTTTTAATGAGGGAAAAGGAGTAGATGTAATTTTTTTTAAGAATTTTGAACGAGGTAATTTAACTTGTGGAAAAACTAAATCAGACGCGCATTGTTATTCCCAGCAGAGTATTTTGGAGTATTCTGGAGGGGATTTTTTAAACTTCCGTAGAGTTAATTGAGAATGAGCAATATGTTCTTGTTTTCCACTGGGATGTGTGGAATTTACTGGAAAGCTTAGACCAAAACTGGCTGTAAAACGGTGCTTAGTTAATTAATATCAACTGCACATCAAAAAAACAACAACTGACATCTTATATGTTTTGGCGGAACAATAACTGCACACAAGAGCGGATGACTGATTAAGTTCTTGGTGTTTAGTTGAGATTAACGAGTCTGACTGGTCCATTCTGTATGATGTGTTGAATGCTAATACTTCTTTGGTAACGACCCAAATGAGAATATTTAGAGCCAAAGTTGTTGTACAGCTGTTTTGTGTCGAGACAAAATGAAAGGCTGATGCACTGAAGGAGATGTTGGGCTTATTTTGATAAATAAAAAAAATAATAATGCAAACACATTCCTCCCATTTTTACCCTTTCACATTGGCTCAGCCTGTGTTTTTCCTGTACTACTGATTTTGCTTGTTTGTATCGCCACCTTGCATGAGCAGGTGGGATTAAAGAATGTGATTATGATCATGTGAAAATGACAACTCCCCAGATTTTCAACTGAACAACTGCGAGAGAACATGCATAAACCGATTGCTTTTGCCTCTCTTCCTGTTTCCACAGCAGTCCCCCGAGTACCCTAACTATCAATACTTATGCAAGCTGTGTTCTGTGCACATCGAGAACATTCAAGGAGCCCACAAACACATCAAGGAGAAGAGACACAAGAAGAACATAATGGTACGGGAACTTTAAGTCTGTGTTGTCACTCATCCCAGCACTTGTGCTTTTTTGATGTTCTTCTGAATGGGCATAAAGTATGACTTTAGAATAAAGTATTTTACATTACATTACACTCTGTTGTCTGTCTGGTGTATCAGGAGAAACAGGAGGAGAATGAGCTGCGTGCCCTGCCGCGCGCCTCCGCTGCCCAGCTGAGGGCCGTGGACGCGGCGGTCCTAGAAACAGCCAGGCAGCACGGCATCTCGGAGGAGGACTTTGAGGTTCGGAAGGCCGTGGTCATCAGGATGGAAGAGATCATAAAGAAGCACCTCTCAGGTTGTATGCTGTGATGCCGCTCAGCCTTTATTTTTTTTGTAGTGTAAGTGTAAAGAGGAAATGCCCTGAGAAACTAGACCTTGCTGGTCCTGAGTGCCTAGTTAGGGGCCGAGCAGCGAAGCTGCATGGACCCTATTGTCTTCTTCTTCTTTCTTAAGAAATCCATGTTCCCATGCACAAAACCAAACTTTGCACATAAGTCCAGTCCTATGCTGAACTTAATCAGTGCGATTTGTGTGCTAATTGTCCTGATGGTGGCACTACAACAGCCATCTAAAATAAATAACAAATCAGCCGTACATGCTACAATGTCGCAACTTATGCTGTATTGTAGCCCCAATAGAGTAGAAACTATGCTCTGCTGTTAGCTTGTAGCAATTTTGAAGTCCATCACTCTACTTTTTGCAAAAACTGCAAAACTTCTTAAACCTATCTCCTCCCACATGTTTGTTTCAATTGACACCACATGTGGGCAACTTCATCTCCACACTGTCCTCCACAAATTTACCATTCAAATTTTTGATTTATCAAAAATTCAGCCCACAGTGCATAAAAACGTTTTACTGCATACAGTAGTGTAAACAAATACTGCAATTTCTTCCAAACTAAATATTTGGTTTTCATGGAAAAAAAATTCACAACATTGGAAGATCATTGTAGATTTGGTGTGCAAAATGTCAGAATATTCTCTCAAAAAGTGAATTTTTAAAACATGTTTGAATTGTGTCCCCATCTACACATTGCAGTCAATGCAAAATAGAGTATCTTTAAACATCAGTTTGGCATTTATTGATCTTTTTGAAAATAAATTACAGGCATCTCCAAGTTGTCCTAACCAAGTACACAAATTCTCAGAATTTTCGAATAAGAAATACATTTTTTACAGCAGCTTTAAATTCTGTATTTTCACGCAAGCCTGCTCCTCGTCTACTAGGTTTTGCGATGCCACCCGTGACATCACCCAGATAATAGCTCGCTGAGATCAGAACCTGCCCACGGCCTCAATGGTTCCAAGTTCGAGCCCATGGTGTTGCAAGATGATCATACATGTATCTAATCAGGCGTTGTGCTGTGGACAACCACCCTGCATATTATAAATGTGTGGCTGCATTAACACACCTGATTCTGATTAGCAATCAGTCCAGTTAAGGAAAGTCATGTTATTGAGTCAACCCAGGCTGACTCAATAAAATATAGCCCAGATAGCTAGAGGAGTCATCACCTGGACAATAGCTCCCTGAGATCAGCATTCGCCTTTGGCCTGGAAGATTGTGAGTTCAAAGCCCATTAGTCACAATGCCACGTGTCATACAAAATCAGCCATTGTGCTTTGGATACCTTCCCTGTGAGTCTAAAGTGCTCGGTCGCTGCGGAGCAGCTTTAATTTTTGTCTGTTTTTGTCAGTCTTTAAAGAAGTATTCAGATCCTTTACTTAAAGCAGCACTAGAGAACTTGTCCCGCTTCGGTCCCCCTACAGGTTGGAAGCGGAATTGTCCCATTATGTCTCATTCGAACTACAGATCCACTACCTGATCTGGCAAACTTGCATAGTGCGGTTATAGAAGAGAGCCGCAAAGCGAACGCAGGAGTGCCGTTCACCCTGTTACGAGTTGATGAACTCTCTAAAAATTCTCTAGTGTTGCTTTAAGTACAAGTACTAATACTACACTGTAAAAATAGTCTGTTACAAGTAAAAGTCCTGCATTCAAAATGATACTTAAGTATATCAGGGTTTCCCACAGAAAATGTGTTAGTTAAGGTGGTAGGTTTGCCATCTGACCGGGGGGGGGTCTGTAGTACACACTACAATAAATATCAAATTTAAATATATAATTAATACATCTCTGTAGTGCAGACTCTGTACTACACTAAATATTAAATTTAAATAATTAATAAATAACCAGCTTTTCAAAATAACAGTTGCAATGTGCAATTTTAAGCTCATTAAACTATTTAAAAAAAAAAAAAAAAAAGGTGCTTTAACAGTTTTACTCTCATTGCTCCCATTATCCTCCGTGACACGCTCTCTTCCACTTCGCCTGACAACTCTTCTCCAGAACAAACAGCTCTGAGATAACAGAGCTCAGCCCATAGATTCACTCACTCCAGCAGATAGTACGCGTGAAATAAAAACAGGACACGTAATTTCACTGTGTGTAGTGTTTAACTACGCTAACTAACCGTGTGTTGTGAACCGCGTGTAGTGATTTAAAAAAACAAACAGACAGCAGCTGTGTCTCAAAGACCGGGCAGCAGCCGGGACGTTGAGAATCCACACGCGAGAGGTGATGGATAGTTCCAGTCACTTCGTCATGTACTCACTTCGTTGAAACAAGAGAAGAAAGCCTCACTGATGTGAAGAACAGGACAGAGAAACGTATATAAATGCTCTCTGCCTGCCGTATGCCGACGCTCCGGTGAGTCCATCACCCCGTCTCTGCCCGGGCATTTCTTTTTTTTTTTAAGACTCAGTTAAGGCAGCATGCGCGTGTTGTTAAGGCGGGCCGCCTAAACTGCAAAGTGCTGCGGGAAACCCTGTATATAAGTATCATCACTCAATGCAGAACAATCCTCACATTTTAGAAACTAAAAACAATCAAAACAGTTCTGATGATCAACTAAATGTTTAATGGTCTAATCGTTTCAGCTGGACTTGTAGGTCATTATATTGTTGGGTAGTTTAATTTATAATAAAACATATTTTATAAACTACATGTGTTTTCATGTGCAAAAATCTTAATTTCTGAAGTAACTAAAGCTGTCAGATTAATGCAGTGGAGTAAAGAATACAAGATTTCTCTCTTTGTACTAAATTTGTACTTAGGTACAGTACTTGAGTAAATGTACTTTCCACCACTGGTTTTTGTTAAATATTTCTGAGTGTGAAATATTCTGTATATATTTTCCAATGTCTTGTCTTTGGTTTTTTCAGCTTGTGCTCTCCGTCTCTATGGTTCATGTCAAACCCGATTTGCCTTCAAGAAGAGTGATATCAACATTGATGTCACCCACCCCTCCTCAGTAAGTCTGCTTCTTATATTTTTTTATTTTTTACAAAATACTAACTACACACAATATTCCTTATAGTTGACTGTCTCTCATTACTTTTGTCTGTTCAGATGACACAACCTGAGGTCTTGATTCAAGTCCTGGAAATTCTTAAGAAGAGCCGTAAGTTTAGTCAAGTTTAGTTTATTGTCATATACATTAAAGTGCTCGGTGCATCGTCAGTTTTCCACGAGTTGAGACGTGATCAATTGTTACTAAGGTGCATAGACCTACTGTTCTGGTTTTGTCTGGAATTATCAGGTGTATCTTGTTGGTTCATGTCTGATCGCGTTTGCTCAGCAGAACATTTTTCAAGAAGCACATTGCTCTGAAATTCCTGATCTCCTTTGGTCTTGAATTTGAATAAAATGTTTCACCTTAAGGACCTCATCCACATGGTTTGGATTGTTAAAGGTGCTCTAAGCGATGTTGGGTGACGGCGCTTCTTGTTGACGTTTGAAGTATTTTCAAACAAAACGAGGTTAGCTGGCCCCTCCCTCCTCCTCATCCCGTCCCCTCTCCCTCCCGTCTGTGCTTCCGCGCTCTGACCTCCCCAACCCCCCACCCTAAAATCCTTCTTGTCGGTTATTGGCTGGAGCGCTGGAAGACTGTTTGTTTGTTATGTTTGGTGGTGCAGGTTGGCCAGTTTGTTTTTGTTGCCATTTGTGGAGCCTGGGCTGTCTACAGAGACCGCGTTTTTTTTAACAGTGTGTTCAGGGGACAGGCAGCTCGTGGATAGTGAGGAGATGTTTGCAGTATATGACAAAAAATGTTGTAGCCTAAAAAACTCGTGACATCGCTTAGAACACCTTTAATGCTTCTTTGTGTTTGGTTCCACTTTTATGTAAAAGTCCTGCAATGAATTTGTGTTTGTGCAGCCCTCTTGAAGGTCATTCACTGTTTTTTTTTTTTTTTGTTCTGTCTTTCCTCTCTAGCCGAATATTCTGATGTTGAGTCCGATTTTCATGCCAAAGTTCCTGCTGTGTTCTGTCGGGACGTTAGCAAGTGAGTGCTGCCTTAAATTCATCGATGCAGTTTGTTTTTGCCTTTTTTTATATGTATATTATGTTTGTTTACTATTATTGATGTTCAAATTATTTGTCATACAGGTCTAGAAAGAGAGTTTCAGATAACAGTAGTGATAGTATATTATGTAGTTTTCATATATTTTTTTTAAACATTTGTTTGTGACTTTTTGTGCAACCTGGCACCTTAAGAGTCAGCTGCTTCAGAGTGCTTATTTCAGTGTACTTATGTAACTGCACATTGTTACAGTTCAAATCATCTCCTGACATCTGAGGCATGCAGTTCCAACACTAATTTACAGCCTGTCACCAATTTTAGTGCCTCCAAAAAAAACATCCCTCTAAAAAGAAACCGCAGTTCCTCACTACCTCCAATGTTTTACATGTTAAACACAACATATGGTATCCCTCAGCAAGCCATTGCAGCAGAAGGTTCTGTTCAGTATCAATGTAAGAAGAATTTAGTCCAACTTTTCATTGTCGTCTTCCCTAACCTCTGTTCCTGTGCAGCGGCCTGGTGTGTAAAGTGAGTGCAGGTAATGACGTTGCTTGTCTCACCACCAATCACCTGGCAGCCCTCTCTAAACTGGAGCCCAGATTGGTCCCGCTCGTGCTGGCCTTTCGCTACTGGGCAAGGGTAAGGCTGACACTGACACTAAATCCTCAGCTGAAAGAAGAAACAATAAATAGCTTGTTTTTTCTTCTGTGCATGTTGCTACGCATGTCAGCAAATACTGATATCCCTTTTGTAGTACAAAAGCAGATGTCTGTCAGCAGGTTTGAATTTTCAAAAATAGTTTTTACTTTTACTAATTAGTACGTTTATTAAATGACACACACAATATACCAGTCCCACTGTCTAAAAACAATATCCTGATATCAGACACATTGGATTTTAAAGCAGACGGATCACAATGCTTGTGTCTATCTCTGCACAAACCAGCTATATTACTTCTAGGTCCAAAATGCCAAAAATACAAAATTTGGATGAAGGCCAAAGTGCACATTAACAGAAAGTGTTTTGTTTATCTCTGCAGCTGTGTCACATTGACTGCCAGGCTGAAGGTGGCATCCCCTCGTACTCCTTCGCCCTCATGGTCATCTTCTTCCTGCAGCAGAGGAAAGAGCCCATCCTCCCCGTCTACCTGGGCCGCTGGGTAGGTGAAGGTTTTCCAGGTCATAGTCTTGCCCACTTTCACTGGAAAAATCCATTCCAATCTCCCTTAAACAAAATAGAAAAAAAATCTTTCAACCCTTTTCCTTCTTTTAAATCACTTTTTAGGCATTTTATGCCTTTTGTAAGCTGACAGTAGCAAGATGACAGGAAGCCGAATCAATGTCAATTGTTGGCCATGAAGAACAGACCTGTTTTGATCTAACTTGTTTTATGATGATCTCAATCAGAGAGTGTCTGCCCTTTTTAATGGAAATTGAAGAGGAATGAGTCACATTCTTCGTCTGCATCTTGTGTCATGTTGTCGGCTCAGCTCTGCGTTGCGAAACACAGGTTGAACGCAAGATGTTAATGTAATAAAAGTGTGGGTATTATTTTGAGCAGGCACATTTTTCTCAAGAAAAATGCATGGCTGAAAAATCCTTCTTCCACTGTGCTGCTCACATTTGCATAATACTGGAGGAAAACAGATTTTGAAGGTGCTACAACCCATAAATTTGTTTAGCAACAGAGGTCCTTCAGTCCATTAGTGCCATGAGGTTCTCACAGAGGGATGGTCACAAATATATGATGCTGTGTGGAAAGATGTAATTACACTTAACAAAGGTTTCCTGAAGTTGCATCTTAAAGAATATCAATACCAAGGTGAAAAACTGTGTTTTGCTGCTCTTTCTGTTTAAAAGTTTTAAGCCTTCATTCCAAGCATTCCACAGCCGGAATCACTGCTTTGTGTCGTTGGTATGTGCTCATGAACCTGCTCTTGAACCTGTAACCAGACCCAAAAGTGACATCAACAGGTCCACATAGAAATACCTTTGCTTAACGCTTGTTTTCCTCTTGGTTTTTTTATTATTTTTCTGTATGGACGACGTTTCATTTCCGGCATTGTTCAGGTGCCGCCAGAAATTCTACCGGATGTCACTCATTTCTTCCGGATGTCCGTTACCTTTCTCCTTCTTTGTGTCGGCATTCTAAACTCCGGTGGATTTCTGAGGACTATGGTTAACAGCTCCTCAGATCTCTGCAGGGTAAATCCAGACAGCTAGCTAGACTATCTGTCCAATCTGAGTTTTCTGGTGCACGACTACAACAACTTTTGAACGTACACGTTCCACCAAAACAAGTTCCTTCCCGAGGCTATTTTGCAGAGGCACTGTTTCTCTGCTCGGCACTTAGTGCCACCCAAGACGATTGTGATTGGTTTAAAGAAATGCCAATAAACCGGAGTTTTTCTCCCATCGCGGAATGTTGTGTGGACTAGCCAGACACCGCTGTGGAGGAAGGTCTGGCAATGCGAGACTATGTTTGACTTAATTTTCCTCTTTCAGATCGAAGGCTTTGATGTGAAACGCGTGGACGAGTATCATCTAACTGGAATCAGTTTGGACATGTTTGTCCGGTGGGAGCGCAGACCTCCGACCTCCACAGAGAACCGAAACGAGGCCAGAGGAGAAGGAAGACCCAAACCAGAGCAGAAAAAACCTGACGATACTCATTACTCAGAAGGCTTGGTGAGTCTCACTATAGCACACAGTCATATCGTAAGAGAATAACTGACTGTGATTCTGATTTCAAGGCATATGTTTATGGAGGGCAGTGTTGATATTCTTGCTTTGTCTACCTGCTTTTAACTATCCCTCTGTTACTGTCTCTTAAAGACCCGCCTAACCTTGAACCTGGGTAAAGATGTGTCGCTGGGCCAGTTGTGGTTGGAGCTTTTACGTTTCTACACATTGGAGTTTGCTCTTGAAGACCACATCATCAGCATCCGCCTAAAGGAGCTCCTCTCTAGGGAAGGGAAGAACTGGCCTCGTCGCAGGCTTGCTATTGAAGGTGTGCGAGCCAACAATGTTCATCTTACAGGTCTAAAGAAATTTCCAAAATTCACTCTGTACGTCTTGTTTTCTCTTCTTCTTTTAGATCCCTTTGCCCTGAAGCGAAATGTTGCACGCAGTTTGAACAGCCAAATGGTGTTTGAGTACATCCAGGAGCGCTTCCGTACGGCTTACAAATACTTTGCTTGCCCTCAGAGAAGGGGCACTGGGGGGCGCCAGAGAGGCAAGAAGGCACAAAAGCAACGTGCAAAATTGAAAAAGGTTGACAAGAACGAAGAAGACGACGGGAAAGGTGAAGGAAGTCCGTGCGATCAGAGGGGGCACCGGGGGTTTACGGAGGACGAGGAGCCTGACAGCGACGATGAAGATGGATCCGATTCGTTCAGAAAGAAGGATGAGAAGACTTTAGACGCCAGTCTCATGGACATGGTTCTCAATGAAGGCAACAAACCTTCCTTTTCCCCTAACGGCCTGCTGGACAGTGACAAGGAGGGGGAAGAGGAGGAGGAGGAGGAGGAGGAGGAAGAAGAGGAGGAGGATGATGATGAAGAAGAAGAGGAAAGCAGTGTTTCAGATAAGGACGGACCAGTAGCATCAGAGGATCTGCACTATGTGTTTGACAAGATGATTTTCACTGGTGGGAAGGTAATTATGATAAACACCATTCACCCTTTGTACATGTTGTTTTTATAAAGTCAGTAGCATCAAATCAAGAGTTGATTTAATCGAGATATTTGAATTGATTAATAATTGTAGTTTTAACAAAAATATAACATTCTGCAATACTATTTAATGTAGCTCCTGAACTGTTTGCGATAGAGCTAATTTGAAAGTTTTTATTTAGTTTTCAAGCTTTCCTACTTTTATCGCTGCAGTGTATGAGAAGCATAATCTCACCTGTCAGCAGTGACGTGATCAGGTCACTTAGAGGAGATGTTTAAATGTATGGTCTTTATTGGTTGGTTGACACATGGGGACTGAGTCCATGCATTGGCTTCAGTGGTTGTTGGAGAGCATAATGCAACCCTGAAGACATTTTTATTTA
This sequence comes from Sander vitreus, assembly GCF_031162955.1. Taxonomy (NCBI): domain Eukaryota; kingdom Metazoa; phylum Chordata; class Actinopteri; order Perciformes; family Percidae; genus Sander; species Sander vitreus. The sequence goes on from NC_135863.1 coordinate 1,699,972, forward strand.
TAAGCTGTGCAACATGGGACATTGCCCCACACAAGTGCTTTATCACAGGATGTTCTGTAACTAATGCAGGATGGCTGCAACAATTTGGAATTCACGCTATTTCATCTTGCACTTACTCTGTGTTATTGAAGGCTGTCATGTGTAATCGGCCGTTTCATTCATGGTCTTCCAGCCTCCGACGGTTGTGTGCAGCATCTGCAAGCGAGATGGTCACCTGAAGGACGAGTGTCCTGAAGACTTCAAGAAGATTGAGCTGAAGCCTCTGCCTCCGATGAACGACCGCTTCAGAGATATCCTCGATGGGCTCTGCAGATTGTGCTACTGTACGTAGTCAATCGTGCAATTTCTTTCACAAATCATTTTGGGATTGGTTGCCCTTAATGTACATACAAAATAAACTATGTACGTGAGGCAGGTGGATTTAACAGTATATACAGCATATACACTCACCTAAAGGATTATTAGGAACACCCTACTAATAGCGTGTTTTACCCCCTTTCGCCTTCAGAACTGCCTTAATTCTTCGTGGCATTGATTCAACAAAGTGCTGGAAGCATTCTTTAGAGATGTTGGCCCATATTGATAGGATATCATCTTGCAGTTGATGGAGATTCATGGGATGCACATCCAGGGCACAAAGCTCCCGTCCCACCACATCCCAAATATGTTCTATTGGGTTGAGATCTGGTGACTGTGGGGGCCATTTTAGTACAGTGAACTCATTGACATGTTCAAGAAACCAATTTGAAATGATTCGAGCTTTGTGACATGGTGCATTATCCTGCTGGAAGTAGCCATCAGAGGATGGGTACATGGTGGTCATAAAGGGATGGACATGGTCAGAAACAATGCTCAGGTAGGCTGTGGCTTTTAAATGATGCCCAGTTGGTACTAAGGGGCCTAAAGTGTGCCAAGAAAACATTCCCCACACCATTACACCACCACCACCAGCAGCCTGCCCAGTGGTAACACGGCATGACGGATCCATGTTCTCATTCTGTTCACGCCAAATTCTGTCTCTACCATCTGAATGTCTCAACAGAAATCGAGACTCATCAGACCAGGCAACATTTTTCCAGTCTTCAACTGTCCAATTTTCGTGAGCTTGTGCAAATTGTAGCCTCATTTTCCTATTTTTAGTGGAGTGAGTGGTACCCGGTGGGGTCTTCTGCTGGTGTAGCCCATCCGCCTCAAGGTTGTTCGTGTTGTGGCTTCACAAATGCTTTGCTGCATACCTCGGTTGTAATGAGGTTATTTGAGTCAAAGTTGATTTTCTATCAGCTGGAATCAGTCGGCCCATTCTCGCCCACAGGACTGCTGCATACTGGATGTTTTTCCATTTTCAGACCATTCTTTGTAAACCCTAGAAAAGGTTGTGTGTGAAAATCCCAGTAACTGTGCAGATTGTGAAATACTCAGACCAGCCTGTCTGGCACCAACAACCATGCCACGCTCAAAGTTGCTTAGATAACCTTTCGTTCCCATTCTGACATTCAGTTTGGAGTTCAGGAGATTGTCTAGACCTGGACCACACCCCAATACATTGAAGTAGCTGCCATGTGATTGGTTGATTAGATAATTGCATTAATGAGAAATCTTACAGGTGTTCCTAATAATCCTTTAGGTGAGTGTACAAATATAAATAAATAAATAAATATATATATATATATATATATATATATATATATATATATATATATATATATATATATAATAAATTTGGAGGTACAGTGGATTGTTTTGGATAATTGCATTGAGGTGAAGAGTTAGCTTGAAAAACAAAAAAAACTGATTTTGTGTGTTACGGTGATAACATTAAAAAGTAAACTGGTGCTCGCTTAGCTCAGTTGGTAGAGCAGGCACGCGTATATAGAGGTTTATTCCTCGATGCAGAAGGTCCAGGGTTCAAGTCCGACCTGTGATGGTTTCCTGCATGTCTTCCCCTCTCTCTCCCCTTTCATGTCTGAGCTGTCCTATCATTGCCATATTCATAAAAAACTGCATTACATTTACTCCCAACTATAATATGAATAGGAAATCATTTAGTAGGTTTACACTTATCCACTCCTAGTAAACCTGCTTCATATTAGTGAACCAGTATTAGACAATCAATGTTCTATGATTGCAGGGCTGCAACTAGTCTAGCACAGCACCTTATCAGTGCTGGAGAAGGGTCTGGCTACACCTCTTATCTATTCTGGGACGGGGGGGAAAAAAAAAAGTTATGGCTTGTTTGTATTTCTTTAAACCAATTACAACCGTCCTGGGCGGCGCGGATGCAGCAACAGTTCCCTTGCAAAATCGATAGCGGAGATGGCCTAAGAAGCCTGATGTCAGCAATGTACATCCGTAATGCCAGACTAGGCTGCAACTAGTCATAGTTTTTATTATCCACGTTAAAAATGTCTTGTTTAGTCTGACCAATGTTAAAAACAAACAAATATTCAATTTAATATAATACAATTGAGAACAATAAAAGCAGAACGTTCTCTGGAAGCAGTAAATGATTACAGATTAATTATATTTTTCAATTGGCCTGGTTCGATTAATTACTGCAACTGTGTGTGATTGAATTTCTGTTCTGCTGTTTGTAGTTGAATTGTCACCTACACATGCTGAGCAGCAGAAGAGGGAGCAGATCCTCTGCAGCCTGGAGAGGTTCATAAGGAAGGAGTACAACGGTGAGCATTAAGCATCTACTATGGACGACAAGTTCTCAAGTATTGACCGCAGCCTTTATGTATGTTCTTCCACTGAAGAGAGAACCAGGTCTTTTTTCTAATGCCTGCAATTTATTTATTTATTTATTTATTTATTTACTTATTTAATTGGCAAGCCTTCTGTTTACTCTCTTTCTGTTCTGTTAAGTTGTTGCTGTTGACGCAAAATGCTTTGACGTAGGGCTGGGCGATATGGAGAAAATCAAATATCACGAAATTGTTGACCAAATACCTCGATATCAATACCGCAACAATATTGTAGTGTTGACTATTGGTGCTTTCACAAAATATTTACACAATGAGATTTTTGATAAATAATCATCAGTAATGTGGATATAATGACTAAGTGGGTAAAGGCAAATAATAGAACAGTTACAACAGTCTGGTAAGTTCAGAAAATGACATCACTTTAATGCAGCCTTTAAAACCAGGAAAAGACAACACTTATGCCATATTATGATATTACGATATCCAAAATCTAAGAAGATATCTAGTCTCATATCACGATATCGATATAATATCGATATATTGTCCAGCTCTACTTTGACGTTTCATGTTAAAAGCCACCCAGCAGTTCATGAGATATAATGTCAATGATAGAACAATTTCTGCTTTTTTTTGTGGCATTGTTGGGCAAATAATTCATAATAATCTCTTAGCATATTGTAATTCAAGTGGTCTGACAGATAACTAGACTTCTGCACTTCCTCTGGGCTCTATTTTGAGGCTTTGGTAAGTCTAGCCTGTGACGGGAGACTTTGGTCAATCACTTCAGAAAGAGAGAGAGCGTTCCTATTGGCTATTCATCACATGCAACAGAGAGATCAAATTCTGATTTTTGCATTCTACCGACTGCAGCTTTACATAGATTTTAAACAGACTGGCTACTATTTGAGAAACTCATTTTTTTTTTTTATATGAGAATGTCTGACGATACAGAATGTGTGTTTTCCATTTGGATGGAAATTAGAATCTCTTCTGTGTGTGGATCCACAGAAAAAGCTCAGCTCTGCTTGTTTGGCTCGTCCAAGAACGGCTTCGGCTTCCGAGACAGTGACCTCGACATCTGCATGACTCTGGAGGGCCATGAGACTGCAGAGGTAGGCAGACTAAAAACACACACACACACACACACACACACACACACACACACACACACACACACACACACACACACACACTCTCTCTCTCTCATTTAATGCAACTACGCTCTTTCAGCAGGGTCAGAGATGTGACCCTCATATTCTTGTAATTTTTGGTCTGTCTGAACAGAGGCTGAACTGTAAAGAGATCATTGAAGGCCTTGCAAAAGTGCTAAAGAAGCATACAGGTGAGTTAACGTTTTACTAATGATCTCTTTATAACTCAGTGATATTTCAGTGTGTCAAGGACTGAACCTGACTGGTTGGGATCTCCCATTTTCCGAACATCACAGGTTTGAGGAACATCTTGCCTATCACAACAGCTAAAGTGCCTATTGTGAAGTTTGAACACAGACAGAGTGGTTTAGAGGGAGATATTAGCCTTTATAACACGCTGGTGAGTGAACCAAGACCTTCCTTCGCTGTTATACAAAGTGCTTAGACATGCCTTTTTATTAAAATTGCTGTATGAATTAATTTGGACGGGTCATCCCTGCAGGCTCAACACAACACCAGAATGCTGGCTACGTATGCAGCCCTGGATCCACGCGTGCAATTTCTGGGATACACGATGAAGGTCTTTGCTAAGGTATGGGAATGTTGACAAACTGATACAGTAACCCTTTACTGATTGCTTTTGGACGGTTCAGTTTGCTGTCCTCTGTTCTAGTTCTTTCTCCAAGGGGTTTGTTAGAAGCTCGTCCGTCCGAAATGAATTGACTTTCAAGAGCGCTGCCTGGAAATATCCAATAATAATTTTAAACTTGTTACTAAATGCACGTGTGAAGTTCTTATTAACTAAATGAGTGATTTACTAAATGCGGGTGCGCCATTAAAACTCAATTGTTTAGCCAGTAGCTTTACTGGCTACAGTCAGTAAGTCAGCCCTCATAAATGTCAATTATAAATCAGTTGCATGGAAATTTTGGCACCAGCAAATTACAAAACAAGTAAATGTATAACATGCAGCTGCAGCATCACAAGATGTAACATAACTTCCAAAAATAACTTTTTTTTTAAGTGGTGATGTACCAAACTTAAAACTGCCAATCTCTGTAAAAAAAAGTTTCATATTCATATATGCAAACATAGAGAAAAATACGTCCAGAACAAGTAGAATGCATGCAGGTTAAAGTAGGAGGGAACGATCTAATCATGCAACCTGACGGACCTTATTGGGGCCATGTTACTTCAGGTCACTCATATTTGAACTAATTTAAATCTTTTATTAAAACCGCTTTTTCATTTGTGTCATATATGTCATCTATATTCCATATTATGTCTTTTGCTCACTCTTAAGCCTGATTTATTTTGATTTGTTTGTGCACAGGCTCCATGCAGAGCTTTTGCCATAGCCTACATGAGTGGCCTGAAGTTTATACTTGTGTGTGTGTGTGTCTCGATCTCTTTAAGAGAATAGCAGGGCTGGCGTGTGTGCGTGTTGTAGAGGGAGTGAGAGAGTGACGGTGATTAGCTTCAGAGCGAGTAGCGACTCTAGAGTCACAGTGAGAGAAACAAAGTGTCTCCCCTGTTCTTTCTGACCACGGTCGGAAATCCTGTAGCAGGAAAAGTGAACCCTCTCGTTGATTTCATGTTGTTTATGGAGAAGGAGAACCAGGAAATGAGTAGGGGGAAATGCAACGTTACCAAGCCACGTCGTAGTGTATATTTTGAGGTGCCTGTCAGGCTACGGCGTAGGGTCCGTATCTCCATGTACCTACTTACGTAGCCACGGCGTCGATCTAACGTGGAAGTATAAATCGGCCTTTAGCAGGAAATATATTGTTTTGTGTAACTAACGCCCCTCTGTGCTCTCAGCGCTGCGACATTGGGGATGCGTCCAGAGGAAGCCTCTCATCGTATGCGTACATCCTCATGGTACTTTACTTCCTGCAGCAGAGGCAGCCGCCAGTCATTCCCGTCCTGCAGGAGGTACCACTCTCTCATTAATGGCCATAGCCTTGAAACTCAAAAGAAATGAAATACACCTGAACGTTGAAGTGCTTAGCTGCTTAGCTTTGAATGAAATGAGCTACGTCTGTATGATGTCTTTTTAGATCTTTGATGGGAACACTGTCCCCCAGCGGATGGTAGATGGCTGGAATGCTTTCTTTTGTGATGATCTTGATGATCTGGTGAGTTTAATAAAAAAAGGGACTTAACTTACACTCCTCAGGGTCTCCTAAACTAGGGATGGCATTGCATCATTTGACATTATCTGAATGGAGTCCAAATCTGCTGTTGCTCCTGTCACACATCTTCTGCTATTTCAGCATCCAATAGATGTTATATGTAAGTGTGTTTCTTCTGCACAGCGTCGGCTTCTCTCAGAGCTGCAGCCGAACACCGAGTCGGTGGGAGAGCTGTGGTTGGGACTCCTGCGCTTTTACACGGAAGAATTTGACTTCAAGGAGCACGTCATCAGCATCCGCCAAAGGAAACGCCTCACCACTTTTGAGAAACAGTGGACCAGTAAATGCATCGCTATTGAAGGTGCTCACAAGGATCTGCGTATCCCTTCCGTCTTGAACTGCTCCTTAACGTTACAGCCGGGATCTTCCTTTCTACTCACTCATCTGTTCTTTCTCCTCAGATCCCTTTGATCTGAATCATAATCTTGGTGCTGGAGTTTCTCGTAAAAGTAAGTGATGATTTAGATGTTTCTGGTACCAAATTCTTCAAAACAAACTTTTGTACATGTATATAAAAGAACTTACATGTGTGGGATTGTTGTTCTCTAGTCAAAGGCGTTTTCTGTCAGTTCAGCCTTTTTGTTCATGACTGGTTGATATATGAATATTTGAAGAAGCAGGTGCAAATGTTCCTTCTTTGCTTCCTCTAGTGACAAACTTCATCATGAAGGCCTTTATAAATGGGAGAAAGTTGTTTGGGACTCCGTTCTACCCCATCCCAGGCACTGAAGTGGTACGTCACTTTTGACTCTCGTGAATTGAAAAGGTTAAGAATTTGAATGCTGCCTGCTCTGTGTCTTGGAGAAACCTTTCTAAACTGTCTGCTGTTTCCGTTTGTGTTCTGCTGCAGGACTACTTCTTTGACTCAAAGGTGTTGACAGACGGCGAGTTGGCGCCCAACGACAGGTGCTGCAGGATTTGCGGGAAGATCGGACATTACATGAAGGACTGTCCAAAGAGACGCAGGTTGTCCCCCGTTTGTTCATGGAAATGTTTCTCTTGCGCCGGTAGAATACCGAGAAAAAATAAAAGAAACTACTGAGAAGTAATATGTTATAAATTCATATAATTTCTACTTTCTACACACACACACACACACACACACGCGCGCACACACGCCACAATTGCCAGTTTTCCCCACTCATCCTGTCTCTTTCTATCGGAGAGAGGCAGAGAGAGGCGAGAGAGCGCCAAGAAGAGAAGGATTGCTTTGTGACGTAGAAATACACGTCTGGTGTGAAAGGCCAGGCGCACGATCAGGCTTGTATCTACGCTACGCGATGACACTTAACACGTGCGGTGTGTTCCCGGTGTTAATCTGAGACAAAAGTGTGATTGAGAAGAAAAGACTTCAGAAAGGAATAGAGCAGCAGCAGCAGGAGAGATTTGCTTTTTCCTGAAGCTCCAACTGACTAATGTAGGTTAAGTTAGGCTAACATACTGTAGTAGGGTTAAGCTGTTTGTAAAGGTACACTTTGTTTTTCAACTGTTGGCTAAATCTTTATTGCAAGGTTAATACTGACAGACTTTTATGGAAGCCATTATTACGTAACCGTAAAAAAAGTCCTCGGTTGTATAAGAATATTGTTAACATATTTATCATATAAAAAGAAGGGTTACTGTATGTATAGGAGAGTGAGAACCATTCTTATTTTTCTGAATGTGTGTTTATACATCCCTTCTTGTCGTGTCCTGATCTTTTTTCCTATTTCCTCTGCCAGGATGAAGAAGAAGGAAAACGACAAAGACGAGGACGTTAAAGAGGAGGATCGGGAGCCGAAGGACAGACGTTGTTTCCAGTGTGGGGACATGGGTCATGTACGGAGGGACTGTCCCGAGTACCGCCACCTCAAACAGAGGACCGCCGGAGCACCAGGTATCCACAAATTCTGTCGACAACCACACACCATATTTACATATGGTGAAAGAATTTAGAGGGGCTTTGTAAAGTTAGATTGACTTTCTTGACACAGCTAAGAGTCAGACCATCTGTCAGACTGTGGAAATAAAACAGCTTACGTGTCTTCTTATTCTTCGCCAGCTCCTCACATGGTACGAACTGTGGTGAGCTCCCAGTCCATCCCCATTCCCCAGACAGCTGCAGACTGTCCTGGACGGACCAGACAGCCCTCTGAATGTGTGAGTACAAAAGACTGCACCGGGGTTAGTCTATATCCACGACGTGTCATTTCCGGGATTGTTCAGGTGCCGCTGGAAAATTCCGCCGGATGTCCATCACCTTTCGCTTTCTTTGTGTTGGCGTTCTAAACTCCAGTAGATTTCTGAGGACTACGGTTAACTGCTCCTCAGATCTCTGCAGGGTAAATCCAGACAGCTAGCTAGACTATCTGTCCAATCTGAGTTTTCTGTTGCACAACTAAAACAACCTTTTGAACGTACACGTTCCACCAAAACAAGTTCCTTCCCCAGAGGCACCGTGGCTCTGTCTGGCGCTTAGTGCCGCCCAAGACGATTGCAAGAAATGGCAATAAACCAGAGCACGTGAAGCACTTTGTGATTTTTATTTGTGAAAAGGCTTTACTTACTTACTTACAAGTGTTAAGAATGTTTGGTTTCTTCAGTCCACACTTACTTTGAATCATTTAACAACAGCAGTTTACATCCTTTGGTAGATACTTTAATGGAATGAACCATCTTTTCAGCTTTTTAACAATGTAATTATACAACACAACAAAACAAAGGAAGGGTATTTGAGGAAATATAAATTTTCCTTCCTTCTTGCAAATGTCCTCACATTTCATTTCCTGAAGCTCCTGGATGAAAGGTGATTTTTTTTCCATTACAAAGACTTCATAGATTATATCACACCATCCCTCTAGGTGTCTGGCTTAAGCCATTTCTTTGTTATTGTTTTTCTAGCAGCAACTCATAAGTATTTTGTTTTAATATTTTTGCATTTTGAATGTAGGAGCCCAATTGAGACTCCCTTAATTAGACTCTTCATTACTGCTAGCTTGAAATGTGGGCAACTAAAATTAATGTGGTTGAACTGGCCCTTGTTAAACTCCTGTTGATGCTGCAACACTTTTCATGAAATACAATTTTCCCAGTTGAATGAATTATTTGAATATATAAATAAAAGTGTGACTTTGATCAGAATTCTACCACTTTTCTTTCTTCCTCTCAATAGTCCGACAGTCGGCAGACTCCGCCCTACTCCCCGCAGCCTACAGCTGTCCCTCAGAGTTCCTCCCAGTCCTCCAGTTCCCCTCAGCCTTCCCATATTAAGACCAACTCTGCGGGTCCCCCGAAGCAGCCGGTTCACCCCCAGGTCCCCCTGTCTCTCTTCGGCTTCCCTACGTCCCATCCAGGCCAGTACCACCCAGGGGCACTCACCGCACTGGGGCTTCTTCCCACTCACCAGTCCCAGGGGCAGCCTCACCACCCGGTCCACATCCCTTCCACCTCCTGGCCCATACACGGACCAGTCCTCACTACGTCCTCTCCCAACGCCCCCTCCCCGCCCGGCCTGAAATTTGCCCTGCGTTCGGCGTCGGGGAACGGGAGTCCCACAGGCTCAGGGGGCAACCCCAGCCCCATGAACCTCAACGACCCCAGCATCATCTTCGCCCAGCCGGCAGGGAGACAGCTGGGCATCGGGCCGGGTCGGGAAGGACACTGGCACAATCACTTGGCACAGCCTGGGTCACTCATGGGCAATGGCACCGTGGTCAAGTCAGGTATTCACTGGGTGGCACCGTCTGTGTGTGATTCTGTATTTCTGTCTTCCTGTCGTTTAATTAGACTAGGAAATTATTTTGTTCTCAGACTCTATCACATTCACTGTGATCTAGGTCAAGCCCCCGATCAAGTCATACACACAGCTGAGAGAGTTTTGTTTAATTTTTCCTTAGAAATTAAGAAGTATTCAAGGGTTCCCACAGGTTCTTAAACAAATTAAAGAAGTCTTAACTTTTAAAATAAGGCCTTAAAAGTATTCCATTTTGTTAACATGTCTTCTTTTTTACTTGTCCTTTCATAGGATAAATAAATGCCGTAACATCATAAATGTATTTTTCGTTTCAAAGCATAAGAGCTCTAAATGCAACAAATATTTTATTCATTTTACAATAGTACAAACACAAAGAACAAACATGTTTTTTGTTTTTTTATATATATTCAAGTTCAGTTACTTGGTAAATATTTATTTTCTCTGGCTTAAAATCCACACTGATTTTTCCATTGCAAAGTCATAAAGTTGGCATTAAATGTAATCCTGAGTGGTATTAAAAAGGCCTTAAAAAGTCTTACATTTAAGCTGGAGAATCCTGGGGGTACCCTGTATTACATACTGTACCATCATCTGCAGTCATCCTGATGTCATAGTCAATCTCAAGATTTAAAGGTGCTCCAAATAATATTTGGACATCTGCAACGGCGTGCCAACTGGGCAAACTACATCTGAGAAAGATGGTGTTAATCGGAGCGAAAGCTTCAGAACACCAACTAAATTGACCTCGTAGCGATAGTTGTTTTGTCAACGGTAGTTACATACGTTGATCTCGTTTACAGTTGTAAAACAGCTTGAACATGACAGCCCTGATGCATTTTTGGAGAATGTGAAGGGCAAATGATCAACTTAAAACAGGGGTTGCTCTTTAAAATGAATAAAACATGATCATTTTAGACAGTAAAGGGTTAAATAAAGTAAGAGGCGTTGTGATGTTGGGTCACGGTTCATCACATCACTGGTGAAGGGACACTGGTTGGTTTACACAAACGTAGGGTTGGGCATCGTTTTGATTTCAACAATTCCGATTCTTCCTTTCGATTCCGGTTACTTGAGGGCTGGAGTTGAAACGGGTCACATGCTTATTTCACAGATAAGAGGAAACTTTTATTTTGATTCAATGGTTATTTTTACATTTTACAGCGCCGCTTACTGTGATCCTGCAACACAACAAGCGCCTGGAAGTACGGCGGCCGCTACGGACACCAGAAAGTTGCGCGTGTTAAATTTGGAACGATGATCGGATTCGAAACCAAATTTTCCAAACGATTCCATTGGAATGGTAATTTTGGAAATGATTCCAAGTTGGAACCGGTTCTCGATGCCCCATCCTACACAAACTGGGATATATAACCTTTTATTATTAGATTTTATTGAACTTTGCCTTTGATCTCGTCTCTACAGAGTCAGGCCACCCGGCCCAGTTTGTAGGCATGAGCCAAGGCTCGCGGTTATGGGAGCACAATAAAACCCCACAGTACGCCCTGTCTCCATCCTGGCCCTACCGGATGCCCCAGAACTTCATCCAGCAGGGCAACGGTCGCTACCAGCCTGGCAAACCCTTCGTGGGCCCAGGTCAGACATGATAAACATTTCTTCTTCTTTTTTTTTTTAATTGCTGCGGAGAAAAATTGATATTCACAAGTTCATTTGCACTGACTTTGACTTTTTTTTTTTTGCTTCTTTCATTAGGGTCTGTGGTTCATCCGAATCCAAACTTCCCACTGGTCCCCCACGTCCGACATCAAGTCAATCTAAATTTCATCCAACAGAAGAAGTGAACCTGCATCTCTTTTAATTAGATCTATGGTCAGTAACATAACAAAGCAACATTATGTACTCTTTACATCATTTGATCACAAGGATTTTTAAAAAAATATTTTTTTTTTTCTCATTTTTGTACAGTTTTTATGTTTTTATTTCCTGTCTCATTATTACATTGATTTGTGATACAAATGTCAAATATTTTAATACCCCCATTTTTGAGGGGGTCCAAAAAAGTGTTTTTATTTCATGTGTAAAGTAAGGAAAAATATAAACCTTTATTTTTATTAGCTGTATTCATACTTTGCTTGCCACAAGATGAAGGCTTTGAATAGACGTTTTAAAAACAATCTAACATGTCACCCTAAGTATGTAGTGCCAAAAGCAGGGTTAGCAAGAAAAAAGGGAAAAAATCTTAAATAGAAAAAAGGCTACAAAAAAATAAAGAAAAAAAGCAAACAACTTTAATTTGTCGTGTGTTTTCATGTGTTCAGTTTCATGTTTGTGTGCGCTACTGAATGATCCTGTGTGGTTTCTATACACAATAACTGAAACGCTGAGACGCTCCATATTCATGCGCCGTCTTGAAATACGTTAGCCGGTAAGGGACATACAGGACATACTGCTCCGCCTTTCATGTTTTCTCTGTCACATGATAAACTCACAGCTGCTGCTAATGGGTAACGTAGCTTCCCGGCCCTGGTAAGTTTGAAGAAGGAAACATGGAGGACCACACGTATTCAAAATCCAAATTTCAGGAACAGGAGTCTTCTTCTTCGCCCAGAAAAAGAAAAAGGAGATTGAAAAGAGCAAGAGACCGGCTTTTTGAAGCGTGAAGGCTACCGTAGCTGTAATACGTACTTTGAACTGCGTGGTGTGAGAGAGTTGATTGCGATATATGATCTCAATGCTAGATGGGAGAAATTCCTACACATTGGACCTTTTTTAAAGTACAACACACAAAAAACTTCAGGAAGGTTATATTTGTAAAACCTTTCTTGGTGTGTGATCTCGTCCCAATGTAAAGTCTATAGACTCAAAGGCAATGTTTTTTATTCAGATAAATGGGAGCCATCTTGAAATCCTAATATATCCACCGCTGTTAACTTTGTCACGAAGAAGAGATGTGAGAATTTTAGTTATTTCTGTAAGTCTGCTCATCACAACCTGTGCATCTGTGACAAACTCATCCACACTTGCTGGCATTTTTTCTGTTGCCCCTTTGCGTGGATGTAGCGAGGTAGCTAGCTATGTAGGGACATGATGTCTCCATTCTTTAGCATGCAGAGCTTTGATTGGTCAATGCAGCAGTGTTGCCAGATGTACGATATTCTACATCCACGACATTCCACTTACTCCGCCGGATGCCACTCTTTTCAGCCGGATGTCTGTCACCTTCCTGTTTCTTTGTGTTGGCGTTCTAAACTCTGGTGGATTTGTGAGGACTATGGTTAACTGCTCCTCAGATCTCTGCAGGGTAAATCCAGACAGCTAGCTAGACTATCTGTCCAATCAGATTTTTCTGTTACACGGTACATTCGTTGATTCTTGAAGATTTAAAACTCCTGAAACAGTTGCTCTGAAAATAAATTCACTCAAGTCACTACAGCAACTGCACAAGTCTTTTTACATGAGATGTTACAAGAAGTTAGCCTAGAAATCTAGACCACCCTAGCGGCAGCAAATGTAATTTGCAGCCAGCGTCGTCTAGCAACTCTCCGTTGGCTTGCGAGCTGGAAAAACCAAGCTCTAGTCAGGCCAATCACATCGTGTATAGAGTCGGTGGGCGGGCTTAACATAATGACGGCAGAGCTGCGACGGTTCCGTGTGAATTCCCTGCTACTAGAAAACAAAGAAGATGGCTGCTGCCGCTGGTGAACAGCGGTCTTTGGAATCGGCTTTGGCCGCGACTCTGGAAGACTTGGAGTTCAGCTTTTCTTTGAGAAAAGAACAAAGAACGGCACTGAAGTCATTCTTAAAAAAGGAAGATGTGTTCAGAGTTTTGCCGACCGGATACGGCAAAAGTTGAATCTTGTTGCTCTGGTTGGTTGTAGCGCTATCCTAGTGAGTGCAGAGGGAATTTGAAAGACAACCGTTTATCCCGCCCCTCCAATGGTGAGTTCCCAGAACCAACATCTTGATGTGGGTCTGGCTTGTCAGGCTAACAAGATATTAACACTTATCTTAAAGTTTCAATCTCGAAGATCTCTGTCACGTTCTCTTTGGAGCCTCTTGTGGGGATAAGCAGTAATGGCAGGTGTTTTTGTATCTTCCTTTTACTTGTTTTTGTCGCGCCGTCTTTGATTATACATGCGCTTGTGGTTGGAATTTATTTTTAAGCGTTAAAATTTAAATTAAACTTTTTTTATATAAGTTCTCCTGGGTTCCATCAGAGCGTCTACCAGGACGAATCACATTAGGAGCACATCTAGAGTCTGTACCAAAATTAACAATTCCTTTTGCTCAACACTTAGTCTTGCATTGCCAGACCTTCCTCTACAGCGCTTCCTCCACTGCTGATGTCCCAATAAAGAAATGCATAGATAACATCTCTACTTCTGCTTGGTGTGGGAGCTACAGAAGGTCAGAATCTGCATGTGAGGTAGGTTTAATTAGCTTATTTCTACGTGTTCTCAGCGATGAGTCACTCATGACCATTTCACTGTAATAGTGTTATTTGAAAGCCATATTTTTAAGGTTATATTTTACAGAAGAAGCTGTTGTGTTGTCCGCAGTCCTTCAGCTGCTCTAGGATCAGAGCTGTGGTGAGTCTTTGGGTGGATGTAGGACCTGGAGCGATCACCAGAGGGCACTGTCACACACAGCCTGTCAGGAACCTGAAGAGAGAACCCATGCGCCATCAGTGAAGTAAGTCTGCTGTGTTAACACTCTCCTGGAAGTGACTTAAAGGCAACACAGGTAAGATGAAGTACATTTCTGTCAGAAAAAGCAGACCAAATTTTTTTTTTCTTCATGAAATTATTTCAGAATATCTGAGGTAATTATCTAAATTATTCAGACAAATACTGGGGAAATATTGTTTGTATTTTATGTATTGTACTTCCATAGTTCTGTTGTTTGAACATTTCCATTTTCAGAGACTTTACTTTTCTTTCTCTACATTTCAAAGACAAATATTGTGCTTTCTTTCTCGACTACATTTATCTACATTCATCTGCTTACTCTAAAAATCATTTACATGTAAAATGAGATGAATATGGCTTGTATGGTCAAAATAATCCTTTTTTTCTTTCTCTCTTCTGCCCATCTTTATCTTTTAATTTCCCTTCTGGAGGTTCTGTCACTTTAGTAAAGTATTTCAGTTTGACACTTTCTACTTGTTTTTCCGCTACATTTAAGGGAACTACTGCACTTTTTTGCTTCAGTTTTTATTGGGTTAAACGCTTCGTTTCTTTCTTGTCTTCTCTCCTTCACTCCCTTCTATACATACAGTGGCCTTGAAGGACAAAACACAACATTTCACAAAACGACATTTCAGAAAACACATTTTACAAAACACAACAACATTTCACAAACGACAACATTTCACAAAGAATGGCATTTCACGAAACACATTTCAGAAAACACGACATTTCACCAAACACAACATCATTTCACAAAACCCAACATTTTACAAACCACAGTCAGTACATCCAATCAGCGAAGAGGAATCATTGTCCAATACATTTTCTGGTTTAAATTGCTCATATTTCCCTTTTCCCTTTCCTTTATTGTGTTATATATCTTTTTTTGTGCACGTTATAGGTTAACGATGAAAAAGCCCAAAGTCCACTCCAAAGGGACTTACCATCTCCAACAGAAAACACTGTTCACCAACTGCTCCAAACAGCTCTATTGTAGTCCAGCCTTCACTTCAGAGACAAACGTGGTCACTTTGGAACACACGTTATAATGCTCGCCTAGCTGCTAGCATGGCACGGCCTCATACTCTGCTTCTGACTGGCTAGTAGTCCTTACCTAGGTACTGTCAGGGCACGCCCTCATACTCTGCTTCTGACTGGCTAGTAGTCCTTACCTAGGTACTGTCAGGGCACGCCCTCATACTCTGCTTCTGACTGGCTAGTAGTCCTTACCTAGGTACTGTCAGGGCACGCCCTCATACTCTGCTTCTGACTGGCTAGTAGTCCTTCCTAGGTACTGCACATGTGCGACTCCCAACAAAGATGGAACAGAAGTGAGATGTCTCACTCTGTAGCTAAAACAGAGAGCTCAACACACAGGGTGAAAAGAGGAGCTGCAGCAATGTGCAGTACAACAAAATATGGTGTTTTTTGAAAATGTAACCACATAAACCTATTCTGATATAACCTCTAAATACAATTATGAAACTGAAAATGAGCATAATATGAGCACTTTACACAACAAACGATTCCGTTTTAAAAAGGAACAACTCCCATATACAGTAGACCTCAGTGGGATTTTATCTGTTAAAGGGATAGTGCAGATCTTTTGAAGTGGTGTTGTATGACCTACTTCTCTATAGTCAGTGTATAAGTAGTCTATATCCACGACGTTTCACTTCCAGGATTGCTCCAGTGCCGCCGGAAATTCCTCCAGATGTCCCTCTTTTCGGCCTTATCCTCATTATTGTCCCTCCTCAAACTGCTTGACTCGTTTGCCGACTATGATCTTGACAACAAGTCTGGGGATTGAATTTGCTCCAGATGTGTTTTTCTGAGCCATGATGCAGGTGACGCGATCGGGATTCCCTGGAGACCGAGACACAGAGACAGGGAGCAGCAGACGCATCAATCACACAGCTCCACCCTTTATTAAAGGGATGAAGCCATTAAAGTGAAGCACATACAGCATGAAACACTCTAAGTTCTCTTCAGTTTGCTACATTAATCCTTTACTTGCATATAAAATTATTCCATTTTATAGTTTACGTTTCCATGACTGAGTGGATCTTGTTTCTTGTGCGTTTTTAACAGTTTCCGGAGGTGTCTGGCTTTCTGTTTGCTCTTTCGGCACCATGGTTACCTCTCTGTTTCCACCCCTGACACTCTGCAGCACTCTGCAGAGGACTGGGGGTTACTTCAACACACACACACACACACACACACACACACACACACACACACACACACACACACACACACCGAGAGTGTTTGTTTTGCACCTGTTTGACCACCAAATTATTGTTAAAAGTTCAAATTAATAGTTTTTTTGAAAATGTTAATCTCTTAACATGAATCCAACATTTTATTAGCAAATATAAATAACCTTATTTGTGGAAAAAATAAACATTATTGATACTAGCCTATATGTAAAGTAGTCACTAAGGCCATCCATAGATAGATAATAAGGATTCACTGTGCCACATGTATGTTTAACGTTAAAACATGATTTTTTTTAATAGCTTATGCACTAAAAAGTTATGTAAAAAAGCTTTAGGCTGTCCTACACGTTATTGAGGGCCCAGTTTAATACGCAACTTAATTTTATACAACATATTTTGTAGGGTTTCCCTGCTCTGTCTCTCTTTCAGTTAAGGGGTCCTTAACGTTGAAGACCCCTGGGCAAGAGGAAAAGTCAGAGGATCGCCAAAGTTGTAAGAATTTCTTCTCTACGGACCTTGAGTCCCTAAAGTAAAATTCATAACAATCTATCCAGTAGTTGTTGATAAATTGCAGCATTAAAGTGATGGACTGATGGACAAATCCACATTGCCATCCACAGGGTCATGCTGCAGAGCACGGCTAAAAGATATATGATTTTTGCTGGGCAACAGCCATATTTTATGATCTCATGTTGAATGTAAAATCGGACTCTTCAAAGTCAATCATAACGTCAGCCATCGAAGAAATGTAGCGGAGTAAACCGTAGAGGTCTTTATGGTCCGGTCAGTTCTTGGTAAATGTAACGGAGTGGACTCAGATTTGTATTGGGTCCCGTTTAGGTTTTTTCCTTTAGGTCCCTTTTGGACCTGGCCCATAAACCGCTTTCATAAAACGTACATTATTTCCCTCTGAAATGTATAATGTCTCCAAAAAAAGGAAAACCAAAGTACCACAACCTGAATCCTGTACTGACTAGGGCTGAAACGATTCCTCCAATAACTCGAATAATTTGATTACAAAAAATCGTCGATGCAAAATGATTTGCCTCAATGTTACCAACGTTGTATCGCTTACGGACGGTGTTTCCGCACGGATCATTATTACTGTCGCACACCAGACGCTGCTCAGTCTGCTGCTGGCGACACACCAGAGCGTAAATAGTGCGGGGCTAAGAGAAGAGACAGACCGGAAAAAAACGACAGAAAGTGTCCAAAGTTTGGAATCAGATCAAACGTGATTAGACCGAAAACTCTGTACAGTTTGTCTACTGAAAAACCTAATTAGCTTACCACAATAATAGCACGACGTCAATGCTTCAGCAACAGAAAACATAGAGTCTAACTTAATCATCCATTCCACAAAGTGGACCCGACAAAAGTAAATCATAGAGTCGTATGGACGATGAAACTACACCAAACACAACAACTAGCAACATCAAAGACAAGAAAATATGTAGTGGTGACCACAGTCTGATCTAAAGAGCTCACATGTTGACTATCCCTTCGGAAAAACAGCTGATTGTTGCGCACCATTTTCTCTCTCTCTCTCTCTCTCTCTCTCTTTTCACAGAGAAACAGCTGATCAACGATCTAATAGCATACGTGTAACAGAGCTGTGTAGCATTGTAATCAAATATATAAATGATAATAGGTTGAGTATAACTAATATTTACATATAGGCCTATATACAGATCAGTCTCAGGTTGAAACTAGTAGTTCTGAAAGTTAAGTTGCACAACTTAATGTAATGTTTATGTATGTTTAATGTATGCCTTAGTTTGAGGTTATCATTTGAAAAAATAAATCTTAAAAAAAAACAATGTAATATGGCACTTAAATGCACTTAATATGTTTATTTTTTGAGAGATGATATTGTAAGCAATGTAGGCAATAAAAATGTAGCTTTTTCTGAAACTTTAATCAAACTATTGTTTATTATTGCTCTTCAATAAAACAAAAGTATTTCTTATCCGATTAAGCGATGGAATAATCGGTAGAATACTCGATTACTAAAATAATCGATAGCTGCAGCCCTAGTGCAGACAATATTGATTATTGGTGCTTTGAGTAGCCTACAGCACTTAATGTAATGACATCCTGTTATTCCTTTCCAGCTCTGTCCAGCTCTGTCCGGCTCTCCTCTTTATATGACTCTGGCTGACAATTAACAAGGGAATCAACTGGTTTAGTTAACTTTCATTTTGCAAAATCATTAATTGGAAAGATTTTTTCTAATTAAATTTTCAGGAGCGATAAGGACACAGCTTTGATAAGAGGCCTGAGCAGAGATAGAGGGCCTAATTACATTAATTACTCTATACCTGGAGGAGAAATCTGAGTCAATAAGTTCTGCAGCCTTCTAATCTTTTCATAGAATAAAGCAGGAAGGTGGAGTGCTGTACGGCTTTGTCCCGAGTCTGGCACACTGCCAGAGCGCAGCTCCCGGAGCTCGGCGTCTCTCCATTTGATTTGGAAGAATTAAGTTATTAAACGGTCTTAATCACTGTGAAAATGGCCGCTGATTGTTCAGTGTCTACGTCACAGACCCTCGTCAACGTCCTGCTGCGGCTGAAGCGTGAAAGTCAAACGCAAAGTCTAGATCTTCATGATCAAACGAGCAGCAACGAGACAGCTGTGGGAGGTTTGCTGCTGTGAGGAGAGAGGCACTTTACGGACAAAAGAGTCCTCAAAAGTCATCTTCAAAAGTGTGTGTGTGTGCTCATATGCTGCTTAGTTTTATTAACAGCAGTCCAGGGAAGCAGGAGCACCAAGAATTACAGTCTAAGACAACAGTCTTTATTTAATGTACACATCAATATTTAAAATGCACGTTGGTGTAAACATGAACAGGTATTTCAAAATATCTGTCATAATGTACAACTGGCAAACAAACTTTACTGTGACTGTGAGTGGATATTATATATATTAATGCTATGATATTAAGGACAGGTTTGAATTAGTCTATATCAACGACGTTTGGATTGCTAAGGTGGCGCCGGAAAATTCAGCTGGATGTCCCTCACTTTAGCCGGATGTCCGTCTCCTTCCTCTTTCTTTGTGTTGCCGTTCTAAACTCCAGTAGATTTCTGAGGACTATGGTTAACTGCTCCTCAGATCTCTGCAGGGTAAATCCAGACAGCTAGCTAGACTATCTGTCCAATCTGAGTTTTCTGACAACCTTTGAACGTACACGTTCCACCAAAACAAGTTCCTTCCTGAGGATATTTTGCAGAGGCACCGTTGCTCCGTCCAGTGCATAGCACCGCCCAAGACGATTGTGATTGGTTTAAAGAAATGCCAATAAACCAGAGCACGTTTTTCTCCCATCCCGGAATGCTGTGTGGACTAGCCAGACCCTCCTCCGCAGCGCTGTGGAGGAAGGTCTGGCAATGCGAGACTGTTTGAATTCATAGCCCAGGGGTCCGTTTCAGGAAGGAGGTTTAACAAACTCTGAGTCTAACCCTGATCTCTGAGTTGATTTACCCTGAGATGGGAAACTCTGAGTTTTCGCTTCCAGAACAGCTGATTTGAGTTGGTTCAATCAACTCAGAGTAGGTTGACTCAGAGTTAAACGCGTGCACCACCACTATAAAAAAGGCAGCATGAATGGGGCCATAATACTAAGATTCACCACGGTAACAACCACAAAAACAATCGGCCGGCATACTTTACCCCTGTGGAACTGGAAATACTTATGCGCACATACAGCGAGTTTGAACATTTCGTAAAAAATGCAACAGGGCTGCTGCAGTTAATAAACCAACCCGGTTTTATTTATTCATGCTGATGACAAACTGCGCTAAAATGCGCCTGATACAGACTGGATGAATGAATGGGGAAATGAAAGAGCGCTGTGTCAGAGGGAGGAGACTGAGAGAAGAAAAGCTGCTCCCGACCAGGTTAGGTTCACAGGCTCAGTTACCATAGTAACTGACTCAGTTAGTTTAAGGTACCTCTCTTTCTGAAACAGAAAACCCAGAGTTTCCCTCATCTCAGGGTTAACAAACTCAGAGTTTTCACTAAACCTGCTTTCTGAAACGGACCCGACGTCCTCAAATGTCTTGTTTTGTCTACAACTCAAAGATATGAGTTTACTGTCACAGAGAGACGAAACTAGAACATATTCACATTTAACAAGCTGCAATTAAGAAGTTTTCCTTAAAAAATGACTCAAACCGATTAATTATCAAAATAGTTGCCGATGAATTTAATAGTTAAACTAATCGATTTATCTTTTGCAGTTTTACCTCTCATAGATTAGTTTGTAACTGAACACCTCGTTTCTACTGGTTACTTCACGATCGGTAGGACGAAAGAACTACAGTCGTGTGAAAAAATTAGGACACCCATGCTAAGGTTGACTAAAAAGAGGAATAAAAAAAGTCATCTTTTGGAAATGCCTTAATTAAAAAAATGAGGAAAAATCCAAGCTTTAAGGACACCAATTTTCTTTGTGAATGAATAATGTAGCGTAAATAAATAAATGTTCTTCCTTAAAATACAGGGGGCATAAGTCAGTACACCCCTATGTTAAATTCCCATAGAGGCAGGCAGATGTTTATTTTTAAAGGCCAGTTATTTCATGGATCCAGGATACTATGCATCCTGATAAAGTTCCCTTGGCCTTTGGAATCAAAATAGCCCCCCCACATCATCACATCCCCTTCACCATACCTAGAGATTGGCATGGGGTACTTTCCATAAAATCTTCTCTCAATGCAAATCAAACCAGCTATTAGGCTAACTGAAATAAAACCATGCCAATCTCTAGGTAGGAATTTAACATAGGGGTGTACTTACTTATGCCCCCTGTATTTTAAGGAAGAACATTTATTTATTTACGATACATTATTCATTCACAAAGAAAATTGGTGTCCTTAAAGATTGGATTTTTCCTCATTTATTTAATTAAGGCATTAAGATCAATTTCCTAAAGATTTAGGAATTTCTTTTCTTTTTTATTCCTCTTTTTAGTCAACTTTAGCATGGGTGTCCTAATTTGTTTACATTACTGTAGTTGCCGCCGAGATCATTCTCCAGTCGTAAAAACCTGTCTGTAAGTATTATAAACCATTGTTATGTGTTGTTTATGGCGTCTCATAAGCTTTTAATTGATTTTTTTATAATAACAGTATCAAATAGAGAGGTGAAGTCCCTCCCCTTCCGGTGGACCTCATCGGAAAAAATATACATGGTAGTGAACAGGGAGAGGCAAATTATTTTTTGATCCCGTTTGAATTGAGCCATGGATTACAAATATGATGTTTGTCAATTTAAAAGATCATTTTTCAACCGAAGAAAGTCTCAGTTAGCCGTAGGTTTGTCATATGACCACTTAGTTTTGTGTGAAACCGCTCAGTGAACTACATCTCTCGTCCCTTGCTAGCTAGCTAGCTTAGCTCTGTTCCACAACACATGTGACGTTATCTCACCTGATGTGTTTTATCCAGTGAAGTGTTTTCAGCAGATAAGTAAAAGAACAGGCAAGATCCTCTGCTCATTTGAGTAATGTTACATCCTCAGTATGATACACACAGACATCGTAGCTTCAGCCAGACGTCATCCATGCGACTTTGAAGTGTGTAGTCTTTCTAATTACGTATTTTCACAGTCTTATACTGCAACAGTTTAACAATAAACTGAGACTTTCTCGACTTGCTGAATTATCTATTAAACTGATGAACATCATATGTGTAATTCATGGCTCATTTCAAACGGGATCAAAAAATAATTTGTCTTTCCCCATTCACTTCAGTTCATATTTTTTTCGAAAGATAGGTCCCATGGACCGGAAGTAGAAGGGCGTGACTTCGGCTCTCTATACTGTTTTGGTTCACCCTCATGGCTCTCATGGTCAATGTGGGACTACAGTAGCCTCAATGTAACCAAATATCTTTGTTTCAATTCCCAACATTGACCACATTATGAAATGTAACTGAGAATGCCGTTTAGTTGTATGGGCACATACACATTTCTTAGGAGACAGGTTTGAATAAACAGCTGCAGTCGTTTAGAAAAGAGTGATTTCTGTGCATGTTCGTTTAGTGAAGTTATGACCAGCAGAATATGAAACACTGAGGCAAAGTTTGTTCTGTTTAGTCACCTCCGTGTGTGTCACAGCTCTAACTGTCAGCCTCATTAATGCACTTGGCTGAGACGATCTTTTCGCACACAGGCCTTAATTGATTAGCAGCCCAATTAAAGAGCAGCGATGGGGGCCGAGGCTGGAAGAGAAGGTGACAGAATCACGGTGCTCCCCTCTCGCCCTGAGTAATTCTTTTACCGAGGTTCTAAATCGGGTTTGCCTCGGACTGATAATGGATGTCCTGGCTATCTAAACATGCACCCAAAAGCCAGCTCAATCCCTCAGCTGAAATAAAGCCGACAAATGACACAAGGAGGAAAGTACAAGGAATAAAAAAAAAAACAGAGCAACTCCTGAAGGGTTTTATCTACCAAGTCCTCCAAACCATACGACAATATGGGTCATTTGTTCCTATACCCTCTAATACAGAGATCTTCAACAGGAGGTCTGGGACCCCTGGGGGGTCCTCAGAGTCAATGCAGGGGCGCCGGCAAATTATTGTTGGATGGTTTAAAAAAATAAAATAAATCCATCCATCCATCCATTGTCATTAAATGTCTGAAAATATACATTAACATGAATCCGACATATTATTAATAGTATTGTTTTTAATGTAGGCTACACAACGTTGACGATAGACTTCATGGCCTACAGCTAAGGTAACCATAATGTAAGTTAAGCTTAAGGATTTACTGTGCCACATTTTAACATTAAAACATGATGTTTTAATGTTATGATGATGAATATGCCAACAATTTTTATTTGAAAAACATTGTACGAATCATAAAAAGGTATGTGTAAAGACTTTAGGCCGCCATACACGTTACTGTAGGCCCAGTTTAATATGTAACTCAATTTTATATAATATACCGTATGTAGTAGGGGGTCCCTGTTCTGTCTTTTTTTTTAGCTGAGGGGTCCTTGGCCTAAAAAACGTTGAAGACCCCTGCTCTAATACGACCCACAGGAGCATTTCATAAAATAGCGCCCCTAGTGGTGGCGGAAATACAACCTAATATCTAAACTAGAGAACATCAGTCACGGTTTTGAACGTAAAGGTCGTGATTTTAAACACGCCTTTAACATTGTGAAATGGTCACAGTTTGGTTATGTTTAGGCAGCAAAACTAGTTTTGAAAAAGAGGGCGCCTGGGTAGCTCACTTGGTAGAGCGGGCGCCCATATACAGTATAGAGGTTTACTCCTCGACGCAGCCCTGCTGCCCTTGGCTGCATGTCGTTCCCCCCCCCCTCCCCTCTCCCCTTTCATGTCTTCAGCTGTCCTGTATAAATAAAGGCCTAAAATGGCCAAAAAATAATCTAAAAAAAGATTTTGGTTTAGGTTCAAATCAGACGTTGCTTCACTTCCGGTTTACGCACGTGACGCTGAACGTGACGTTTGGAAAGTTAAAAAATTAAAATAAACTCGCCACTGTCTCAGTTTGGTTATGTTTAGGTACCAAAACTTTATGTTTAAAAAAATTCAGAGGTTACTTGACTTCCAAAAGGTCACGCACATGACGTTCGTTAACTTAAAAATATTTTTAAATTACAAATGGGACTCGAACCCCGCTCTCCCAGGTGCAAGTCCTGTGTTTGTTTGACCCATCCACCTTACTTCCTGCTTTGCTCCTGTCATAATTATTATGGCTACTAGAGGGCGCTGCCACTAGAAACCTAAATATTGGTCGTAATTATTGCTCGTACAATAAAGGACTGATACTTAGAAATGATGTTCAGGTCGGGCTCGGTCACATCAGCGCGATAAGGCATTGAACATTTTAAATTTAAAACAGCGTATTATGTAGGTAGCCAATAGGCCTGTTTCACTTGATGCAAAGGTTCGTTTTTGTGATTAAAATAAATTAAAAATATTACCATAACATCCGTCTTCCTGTGTGAAATTTGTTTATGTAGCTGTGACAATGAAACGTGCATATTTGGCTACATGTGGCAGCGCAACAATGGAAGACGTTAAAAAGAAGTTGGCCTCAGGAGATTTTAAAACCACCGAAAATAAAGGAAAGTCTACTGTGTGGAAGTATTTCTACGTAGTTTTTAAGGCCGATAGTGATGAACCTGTTGGTTATTTTCAATGTAGGGGTTGCGGAGTTCTAATGAAATATGGCCGCAAGAGGACTGGGAATTCCGCCATGCAGCGCCATGTGGATAGAGTTTGTACATGTGTCATTAGTAGGAGAAAAAAATGAGATTTTAGCTGTGTCAGGCTCGGGTCGGGCTCGGACATAAATATCTTAATGCCTGTCGGGCTTGGGTCGGGTTTTGGTTACTGCTCTGTCGGACGCGGGCCGATCCGCACTCTATTGTGCAAACGACTTCTGGGAGCGTTTTTTGGGGTCTCATTTGATCAGAGGTTTTGGAGCGTTCGTGCTTATAAGCGAAGTCCCATCCAGGTTTGTCTGTGTAGGAGCGTATGTTAGAAAAACACATTTGAGACAAAATTCTGAATGATAAATTGATCATTTAATGGGTTATCTCTGTCTCGTTAACCTTCGCCTGCGTGCAAATGATGTGTTGGATTAAACAATGGGGTCGGAACATGGCAGGCACTACATCTCCAGACTGGCCGTGTGGAGAGACACATTGATCAAAGCGTCACGTCCAGGATCTCCAACACTCCTGCTGCGCTCCGAGCCATCCATCACCGGTCCCTCCTCTGGTTCAGATGGCAGTGTCGTTTAACATTTTTATAAATGCCCTCTGCTCGACATACCTGCCCAGGAAATATGTGACATTATAATGTCCTTCAACAGTCCAGTGGACACATGTTTGAGATACCAAAGGACACTGAACATCTGTAGCCGTGCGTGCAAACTTGTGAGGCTGCAATGCTCGTTTCGCCTCAAAAAACACATTTGTTGGATAGATGAAAAATGCATAGACTTCTTTGTTGTTTTTAAATCATTACAACTAGGAGGAGGAAATGTAGTTTGTCCTGAGACAGCGTATAGGTCATGTTGTTACCTAAATCAAAGCATTTATCTTCTGTACAGTGGACATTTTTCGGACATCTCAGACTCGGTCAGGCTCAACTTTCATCAGTAGAACCTGAACTTTTGAGCTGAATGCTGACTTAAGGGGGAGGGGGGGACATAATGTATCCCCCCCCCCCTCAAAGTGATTAATGCTACTTTACCAATAGACGTTATATTCCTAAAATAGAAGTAAACTAAAGTGCTGTAACCTGAACACATAGTGCCATAGAACGATAAAATCAGAGTGGCAGTTGGTGGTTGTATTTAGCCGCTACAGAGCTCCGGGACGCCGGCTACCAGCGGCAGTTGTTTAGCCGCTAACAGGTGACTGTGAGCCGGCGACAGGCGCCGCCGGATGACGGTCCTTTCAGGTGCCGTGCTAGTGGAGTTTAGCCAGAAAAAGTGAGCGTCATGCTGCGATGACAGTTAAGTTTAGGCACCAAAACCACTAGAAAAAGATTGTGGTTTGGATTAAAACATTCCCAAGGAACGAACGAGCACTTCCTGTGTGAAAGTATATTTTTTTTGCCACCAAGTGAGCTCTGCTCTCCGGCTTAAAAGCGTTGTGTTTTATGTTGACACCATGCTGTGCTATTTTATTTAAAGATGATTTTCCATTGAATATTAAAGTGCATATTTAAGTGTTTTGGCATGACTAGCCGAGTGGCACTATATCCATGGTGTTGAAGGGGGATTTAATTCTTGCATGTTTTGTTTTGTTGTGCATGATCAACTCCCCCCCCTCTGTTTTTTTCACAAATCGCACCCTGCGTGTTAGCATACAAGTTAACTACTGAATGTTAGCATACTGAGCTTTAGGGACCATCCACAAGGAGGCGCTTTTTGATGCAAACGCACGTTTTGCATTGTTTGAGCCGATCGTCCAAACGAATCCTGTAAACGCACTGCCTGAAAACGCACTTTTTTGAAACTTGGTCCCAGGGTGAAAAAATTCGAAAACTGCTCCATTTTGGCTTTGTTTGGACGGAGAAGCCTCATACGTGCGTATCGATGATGTCATCGCCACACCCCTCGACCTCTAACGTTATGTAGCCAAAGTTAAACATCGCTAAAGTAGCTGATGCTCCAGCAGGGACGTAGCGTTAACGTTAGCTGCTATGGTTAGCTGTTTATAAAGTGGAAGTAGACAACTTATCAACTAGCTAGCTAATCTGTCTGCTTATCAACTCCTTGAACGGATTATAGTAACTTTTACCATGGCTTTTTGTAGAAAGGCTACCGCAAGAAAAACGTATAGATTATCAAAAAGACATTGGATCATTGATGTTTGTTTGACTGCTGATGTTAGCTAGCAGCGTTAGCGCACTAACGTTAGCTCTGCTAGCTAGCGCGCAGCAATCATGTCCGATGGCAGACAGAATTGCAAAATAAAAAGCAATCCAACAGCACATTATACAATGTAAACATAGACACGTTTTCTTGCGGCGGCCTTTATAAAAAGAGCAGTGGTGAAAGTTATTATAGTCTATCATGTTATGATCGCGAGTGACTGAAGACTATGCTCTTCTCCGTTTTTGGTGAAATTCTGTAGCAGAAACAGCGCCACCTATAGGCCTCGAATATGAAGTAGTGTGTTGAGTCTTTTACAAATGGATCCGTTTGGACGCACATTTTTTTGACACAGTTCCATGGAAGAAAAAAAAAGATCGTTTTGGTACGTGTGGACGTGGCCTTAGAATTGTAACTTATTAGCTTGCCTCGGAACACACCAAAGTGATGAGACGTAATACGTCTCCATAACAGCATGCGGCGCTAATCTGTATTGTCGCCCAAAAAATGAAAACCGGCAGCTGATTGGACGAACGCGTCACATGGATCTGGCTGCTGCTTCGGGATTTTGGATTTTTCGAACGGCCATTACTGGCGACTCACTCAGATTGCGATCTCATATTGTACTAAAATAGTTCACCGAAACGTGTTTCTGAAAACATTTTAAGTGAAAAATAGGCCATGCAGTTGCTGAATCTGTCTTCATTTCAGAACGAGGTCAGTTTAAAAGATTTTCGTCAGATTTTGAGAGGCTTGGTCACGCTCATCTTGCTCACCATTTCCGGGTGAGTCCCGACTGCCCTGTCTCCGATTGAGCATGTCAGGTCGGCGAAAATGAAGGCCGACAGCTCCTCCAACAGCCAATGGCACAGAACACACCGAACAGACTCGAGTCACTGACCTCGCCAGACTGTCCAACGGCTGATTATCGGCCCAACAAGTCATTAAATAAGTCCTCCAAACTATACGACAACATAGATCGTTTATTCCTACCCTCTATACAATACAATCTTTCATTGCTATCACATGCTAAATGAATGGAGGCATTCATGGTTGAGCATCAACATAATTTATTCAAAGAACATTTTGTGTATCCTTCACAAGCGGCAGCTATCATCTATTTACAATCTCGGTCCTGACCTGGACAGAAATCATCTGATGCAGCAGGAAATGAGCCTTCAGGGAAGCTGCAGAGGTCACTGGAGCGCAAAGTGGAAATAGATCTCTCAAGTATTCATTCATTGATGTGTTTTGATCAAAACTAGGTTCAAAATGTAAAAGATAGAATTATGTCGGGACTTGTCCGGACAAATAAACAGAAAAACAATGAAATGTAACAAATCAAATGCATGTATCAGTACAGGATTATTAATCTAGTCTTTCCTTGGCAGGCTGCAGCGCGGCCATGCCTCTCTATTAAAGAGGTGTCAAACGTGATGGGAGGGCTCTGCTCCGCCCTTCAGGGAGCTTGAGCAGCAGTGACACTCCACTCACACTGTTCCCCGTGTTAAAATGCAAATTGCTTTTCCTGACCCCTCTGCAGTGGACAGTGGGGGCTTGTAGCTTTCAAAGTGACCTGCTTTTTTGCTTCAAAAGGCCGCACAATATGATGCAGCAGGCGCTGACAGGGCGAGATGGCTTTGCAGATAATATCGTCCATGGCAACAGAGCAGCTGGAAAACCAGACAAAAACACCAAAATATAGTCCCTGCAGCATATCTTTAACCCTTTGCGATGACGTTTGTAATTTAAGGTGTAATAAATGGGATGGAAACAGAAAATAGTCGGTACCTTTAACGGGTAGAATTTGATCCTTAAAGCTATAAATGTTACTGTGCTTACATTTGAGATCAGAGGTTTTAATGTCTTATTTCTCACACTGGACGTTCCGACTTGTCACACACAGACTGATTTCACTAATCATGGCTGTATTTCATTCAGGTGTCAGCTGTAGGGATCTGGTCTTCTACCTGCTGCTTCACTGGTGTGGCTCACATTTAAAATGAGCAGTCACTCTACACGTAGTCTGGATCAACGGAAGTACATTTCACACATCTGGCGAGTGTCAGGCTTTGCCCCATCACCTTCCGCTCTCTGTGTGTTGCCGTTCTCAAACTCCCTTTGCTGCAGGAAACAACAACACATTCTCACTCCCATCGCGGCAAAAAGCGACTCTTGTTCGGGTGCCTTTGGCGTTTGGTTATTGACGCAAAAAGTCTCCTTTGGCGTCACTTTTTGACGCTCTGGGTCGGGACCCTTGGCGTTACTATTTGACGCTCTCGGGACTCGCGTCTAGCCCTTTGGCGTCATATTTAGACGTGCTTGGTCGGGACTCTTGGCGTCACTTTTTGACGCTCTGGGTCGGGACGTACGTTTAACTGACATGCGGCACAAGAACGGGACAGTTAGGTTTAGGAAAAGTTGGTGGGTGGGGTTATAAAATGTACGTTTCAGTGACACACGGGACAAGACAGGACACAAACCCCGGTTTCCTGGGTGAAAGTCCTGTGTTATTTGTCCCATCCACCACCGCAACCAGCCTCCTAACGCAGATTTTCGGTCTTTCATACTACTTGCCATCGTTGTCGCTCTGAATACTACAACATCTTAGAGCGCCGAGGTTGAGCTGCTGTTCTGCCCGGTGCGTTCCAAACAGACGCTAAAGGGTGACTTTTCTGAGAGCCACTGACCAAGGGTTGGTATTTTATGAGTTGGGAGTGAAAATTTGGATCGTGCAACAAGGCAGGCTTACTTGGTTCTTTCAGGGAATGATTGTAAAGATTTACGTGTAATTGTCACGTTATTTTTAATCTATTGATTCGTGTACAACAACACGTTTATCTCGTTTTTTCCGTGGTAGCCAGCACGAAAAGATTAACGGGGAAAGCAAACGTCACACGCGACAACAACAACGGGACGGCGGAGGTTGGGTTTAGGAAAAAAACTACGGGGAAAGGACGCCTCACACGCCGGGAGACGGCCGTGGGGGACGCGTGACAATAACGGGGCAGTTGTGATTAGGAAAACAACGGGGAAACAAAACGCCACACGTGGGACACGATCCCCGGTCTCCCGGGTGAAAGTCCTGTGTTGTTTTGTTTGACCCATCCACCACCCCAACCAACCTCCCTACGCGGATTCTTCGGCTTTTCATACAACTCCCTACCGTAGTCGTGCTGTGATCACGAAATATGCTTCCCATTGAAATGCATTACTTTACATTTTCGTGCTGGCCACCACGAAAAAAACGAGAAAAACCTCCCCGTGAACACGAATCAATAGATTAAATAACGTGATCATTTCACGAACTGCCGTGAGACTGGGTTGGCGTGTCAGTCCTGTGATTGACTGGCGACCTGTCAGACGGGATTGGCTCCAGCCCCCCCCTCGACCCTCAAAGATAAGTGGGTATAGTTAATGGATGGATGGATGGATGTTCAAAAGTTACTTTGTTTTCATTATTATCTTTTATCTTTACTCATTCTTTACCTGTTTCATAGATTTTTATAATCAAAGACCTGGAAACAAGATGTCAACGGGAAGCAGGTATTAAAAGCAGGTATTTAAAGCTTTTAATATGGAG
Organism: Sander vitreus; assembly: GCF_031162955.1. Taxonomy (NCBI): domain Eukaryota; kingdom Metazoa; phylum Chordata; class Actinopteri; order Perciformes; family Percidae; genus Sander; species Sander vitreus. The sequence continues at coordinate 1,730,575 of NC_135863.1, forward strand.
GCAGGGCTGGACTGGGGTAAAAAATCAGCCCTGGACTTTTGAGACCCAGACCAGCCCACCACAATTGGACGGACACCAACCTTCCTTGCAGTCCCCTTCAACACATGAAGATATGAGCAGGGTTCAAAATTAGCACCATCTACAAATGCTGGTAAAATATATAAGTGGCTGGTAGATTTGCTTGAATCACCAGCCAAAAAAAAGGTAATATATTTAGCCTGACGTCATCATACCCAGATTCTAGTCAGAATCTGAGTTTTCAGTTACTGTTGATCATTTGTCCATCATCGTATAAAGCCCGCCCTGACAATTTGATTGGTCCGAACAGCTCTGGTTCGAGCATAGTTGCTCCACAACTGATCAAGTCCAGACCGAACTTCCCGACCTCAAATGCTGTGGGCGGGGCTAAGTTTGGCTGGCATCCAGGCTATACAATTTTAACATTCACTAACCATTTAGCTGGTAGACAAAAAGTTAATGTTGAACTCTGCATACCAGCCCCTAATACTCTCACTTAGCTGAGTGGTAGGCTAAAGTAAGAGAGTATGATAATGTACTCACTGAGTCAAAAAGGGTGCCTGGCTCTTGATGGCAAGATGGCTAAAGGTTGAGGGTGGAGCATGGCTGTCATCAAGATGTCTTGTACAACGTTATTTAACAAGTGATAAGTCTGTAAGTTATGCTAAAGCTGCTTTTTGTACACAGTATGTAACACTTGTGTTATTGTGAAATGTTGATAAATCAGAAAGCTATAGTACTATGTTTGCAAGTGCCTTAGCTTACTAATACATAACTTACATTAGCTTACTAACAGCTAACTGGTCCTCTGGTAGACAAGGGTGCTAAAATAATCGTTTGACGTGGTTAAATCTTGTGTTTTTAGCTAGCTACCGGCACTATGTGGAGTTATTTTCACCGCCAGTGTGGGCGGGGCCTAAATGCGCTCTCTCTATGGTAGGATGGAAGTGGGCCATAGTAGGATGTGATTGGCCAAAGTTCAGATGACAGACAAACCAGTCATCGGCCAATCATGTGATCTCTCTCCTCTCTGTGGGCCGGTCAGTCAAAGACCAAGGATGTGAATGACCAGTGTTCACATGAAAGACACACAAGTGGGCCAATCATGTGACCTCTCTTCTCTCTATGGGCCATCAAAAAAATTTAAAGTTTTCGACCAGAGTGCAGCCCATTCAGCCCACGCAAATAGACCGGCCCACCGGGAAATCTCCCGGTACTCCCGATGGCCAATCCATGCCTGTATGGAGGAGTTGGAGTCTTGTTGACCTGCTGAGAGGCCCTGCGGCACTCGGCTTTTCTTAGTTGTCCAAATCCACCAATGGCAGACAAAACACTAGGGCTTCCTTGAAGGGAAAGTTCAACATTTTGGGAAATATACTTTTTAGCTTTCTTGCTGATAGTTAAATGTTCAGATTGATACAACTCGGTAAATATGAAGATACAGCGATTACCTAAGTTGAGGACAAAGACTGGAAACAAGGGAAATGTCTAGCCTGGCTCTGCCCGTAGGCAACAAAATCCATCTACCATCACCTCTAAAGCTCATTGATAAACATGTTATATCTTGTTTACTCAATCCATATAAAAACTGCAAGCGCCAAGTTGCAGTTTGGATGAAGGTTAAGTGCCAAACTATTTTCCCTAAAAACTGTTCAGAGCCAAGGAATAGTTCGTAAAACGAAAAACTGTCGTTTTTGCCGTACGGTTTTTGTACAGATTAAACAAATAAGATATAATATGTTAATTTGTGAGCTTTAGAGATGCTGATAGGTGGATTTATTAATCTTTAAAGAAAGCCAGGTAAACTGTTCCCGCTGTTTCCACTCTTTATGCTAAGCTAAGTTAACCCGCTGCCGGCTTTAGCTTCATATTTATTGCAGAGAGATTGAGAGTAGTATCAATCTCCTCATCTAACAATCAAACTGTCTAACTATTACTTTAAATATATGAATGCAATGATTGGACTCTCCCTTAACTTGCAAGACTGGGCTACAGACACTTTAAATGAATCTTAAATTAAGTTGTTAAAACTTGCACATGCACAACAAGCACATTCATTTTTTATGGTATAATAATTAATTCTATGTTCCCATTTTAACATAAAGTAAAATTGCAAAAACGGCTCCAGATTCCACGTTGTTAAGAGCTTACCAGGCATTATGTAATGCAGTACAGGATCCGACTGTAGATCTGATTTCTCCACCAGTAGCTGCACTTATAAAGCCACCTTATTTAGATGGATACGGAGCAGCTTGCACAATGAAATATTAAACTAACACAACATGTTAGTGGGGTGAGCCCAGAGGAAGGCTGCTGTCTAACGTAAATCTGCTCTGAATTTCTGGAGCTGACAATCATCTACAGCAGAGGGCTTTCTGGGCTTTTTCTGCTGCCTCTTATCTGTCTTCAGGAGACAGACACATTAGTGTGTGTGTGTGTGTGTGTGTGTCCCAAGTCTATTTCTATATTCTATCCTCAGATGTTGCAGAAAAGAGTTGTAAAAGACTGAATGATGACAGGAAAACCAGAATACAGTGAAATTCAAAAACACATGCCCACAGTCCTCATTATGCTCTTCTGCTCATGCATTGCTAATCATTCAGTCCCTGATGCTTTGCTAGCGTTTCTCTCTGTAAAATGTTTTTTAAGACCAAAATGTTCATCTTTAATTCCCTTTCCAAATACTTTGTTTCGAAACCAAATGTTAAAGAGCGAACCTGGTTGCACGATTGTCCCGTTCATTCTGCATCTTGATCTTGGCAGTAAAGTTGGTGCAACATGAAGTGAAACTGCTTTATCCATTGTTTTTTTTAATGCCACGTTCGATATACCTTGGATCTCGGAAGCCGGAGCTGGGAATGACGTCATACCCGAGTTGAATGCGTTCCATTTAAAAGTCTGATTTTCATTGTTTTCATTAGCTCTAGTCCGGTTAGCTATTGTTTGCAATACCAGTTGATAACAACGCATTACGTCGTTTTTTGTGCATGCAAGCAGCATAACAACATGTCCACAGATAGAAGTTGGACATGCCTGTGTGAACGACTGATTTAGTGACACAAATAAGACAGAAGTGCTTATAACTTTGTTACTGCAGCTTTTCACAACTGTTGATACAGGGGGCAGCCATGTTGGATTTTGAACTTGGGCTACTGCGAGGTTGTCTGAGTTCCGAGCTCGTAAATCCGAGGTCAGGGGGCGTGTTTACGACTTTGACCTCGTTAAAACCGAGTTCCGAGGTAAATAGAACGCGGCATAACTGTTTTAATCACTGGGTCCGTTTGTTTTGGAGAGGAGGGGACCACTGCTGACAATTGGACAGAAAAGACAACTTCCATGATCCTACGCTAATTCTCAACCTCACCAAACTAAGTCTTTTGTTATTGTTTTGATTTAGAGATTCTTAGTGGCAGAAAATTACATTCCATGTTGAGTTAAGTTTAGGCAGCTACTGTTAAACAGCCTGGTTGACACCAACCTTTCTCAGTTGTAACTGAGAGTGGGTCTGGGGAGACAAGATCATGCTGCTTCCATTTTTGGCCAGCTTGTCACTCCACCTTCACGAACGCCGCTCGAAAAAAGTGTATCAAACTTGGCTTCTTCATTGTATCTATGCATGGTCTGACCTTGATCTGAAAGAACACATCTTCACCTTCTTTGCCCAGGCTGTGACAAAAAAAGGGAATTTTCGTATAGCTGTGGAACGACACTTCACCCCTCTTTCATTCATCTCCAAATCAATCGATTCGCTCCTTCCGGCCGTTCAGCTCAGAGGAGAAAAAGGCTCCAGAAGAGATTATTTATCTGCTGTCAGGACGGTTATCAGGCGACAACAAACGGCCGTCAGTGTGTACTCGGTGCGTCCAGCCGAGCCTACTGGGTCTGTCGGAGGTACAGCTCAGGAAAAAAGGTTAATAAGGTCAGCGCCTTTGTACCAGAGAGACAGCACCGTCACATTGCCGGCGAGGAAGCCTCGAACGGGTCTCTGCCACATGCAGTGCAGGAATATTTTAGAATATTAATTGCACACTTAGTATGCTGTTGTCATATGGCTTTTATTAGTATTCCATCAACTCAATGAGGCGTGAAAGGGCCAGATGCTGTGTCCTCATCTATCCCACATATACTCTTGTCTTTTGTCAGTTATCAGTGCAGCGGGTGTCAGTCAGCTCATCACTCCAGCAATCTGATGCCATGTATTTTTTAATTGGTCCAGTGAGTTTGAAAATGGATTAATAACACACAGGTCTGATCTACATTATCAAATTGGGGGCTGCATCATGTGTAGAGTAAGGACAGTGTGTTCCCTACATCATTAGTATACTTGTGAGGACACTGTTGACCCATATTAATTATTTGGAGGCTACACCCTTACATTGTCTATTCCGCGCCTAACTACAAATCTTACCCTAACCTTTTCTTAGTCAAAATTTGCACTGACTATCTTTTATAACAATTGTTAAAGGAAGAAAAAAAAAGAGAACCTGTCGGGGAAAATTTTCACCCTCCTTTTATTTAAAACAAGACTGAAACCATGAATGAAAACGAAGAAAATAATGGTGCAACCAGAGTTAAAGAAAACACTCGTAATCAAAATGCATACACAGAAAATGTATTCTTTACTATACCTGGGATGGTTTCTGTAACAGAGCAATATGGATAATCATTCCATGGTTTGATTTAACACAATTATTCAGGCATGTGCATAATGTGTGTAATTCTATCGTAAAGGGAGCTTTACTAACAAACAAAATAAAGCTGTCTTGGTTCGTCTTTCCACTGTTTCAACAATCACCACTCTGGTTTGGTTGAAATAAACCCTTAATTCACCCATTTACATGTGTAAATATAAATATTTATTTACAGTATATGGAGTCTGGGGAGTTTGGCGATGGCGAATTTGGGGCTGTTTCTGGTTAGATCTTAGGTTAGATCTTACGCTTTAACAAAAATCTCTGTAGGGATCCTTTCCATAATGTTGTGAGACACTTTGAATAAAAATCTCAGGCTGTCAGTGGCAAAAAAACAGCACTTTCAGGACACTTTCACACCTGCCTCATTTAGTTTGGTTGAATCGCTAGTTCGTTTGCCCCGCTGGTGCGGTTTGTTTGGGCAGGTGTGAATGTGGCAATCGCACTCGGGTGCGCACCAAAAGCGAACCAAACAAGCATACCCGCTCAGCAAGACCTGATTCATGAGGTGGTCTCGATACGCTTTCAATCGAACTCTGGAGCTGTTTGTTTGCGGTGAGAAAATGTGATCCGACCGAACTGCACCATCTATATATATACTCTACAAGTCTGAGCTATTGTCTCCGCTAGTCAGGTGTGCTTTGCAATCTGCGATGCGGCAGAGCAGCTTGCAGCGTTTCTCTCAGAGAAATAGACAGCAGTCAAGCTCGCATCTCTGTGGTCAAACCAGCCGCCGCTAAAGTTGGAGACAGACGCAGGTAGAGCAGAGCGAAGTCTCTGTGAGCAGAGCAGGCGTAGTAGCGACGCTCGCAAAACAATTTCTGATTATTGAAATGAAATGAGCTGGTTTGACCATGGAGATGCAAGATATAGGCAGTAGACCAGAACGCAGGACCTTCTTCCTGTATTTACTTTCTTGCTCCCGCCCCCAGACACATCTGACCAATAAGAGGAGTACGTTCACATTCTTGCGTGATTTGTAATAACGCATTTTGGTATGCTTGGATTTTTCCAGGTGTGAAACCAAACCAAACCAAGGGGTAATCGCTCCATGTTTACGGACTCATCAACTGATTCGAACCAAAGCAAACAAACTGTGAAGATGCCCTCAGTGGTCTGAAATTGACAATGCAGCTGTATTGCGGCAGCCAACTGCAGCGGCATTGCTCAATACTGGACTAATTTCAATAAATGCTCAACCATCTGTCACTTAGACACAAAAACATAGGGAAATAGGGTTCACATTGTAAAATACTGACGAGACCCTTTAAAAGTCTTAATCTAGATTTTGGACACCGGACTCCTCTGAGACCTCCAGCTCAGGCCCTCCTCCTTTCAGTTGGTTATTGTACTTTTACTAAACTAAGTCGCAATTTAACAAATTGGGGGGGTTTCAGGGGGCCAAGGAAATTGCCCGCTTTGTTGTTAGCGATTACATTACATGTCATTTAGCTGAGGCTTTTATCCAAAGCGACTTACAGTTGCTGCACGCCTCTGGAGCAACTATGGGTTAAGTGTTCAGGGACACATTGGTCGATGTATCGCAGTGGAAATTGAACCCAGATCTCCCACTCCAAAGGCATGTGTCATATCCACTGCGCCATCACCACCCATAGATTCATAGAGACCTGTGTTTTTCTAATGAGAGTCCCTTCACAATGTAAAGGCTGAGAGGGTCTTCACAATATCATTTTCGCCTTCTACCCCAAAATGAACTACCTCAAGCTTATATTACTATACATGTGAGGAAAAGGTATTGATTCACATTAAGTCGTGTGTCAGGCATGGCCTGACATTTTTGCTGTTATGAATACTTGTGTGACCAAACCCTTATCCTAAACTTAATAATAACCACTATGGGCCCTATCTTGCACCTTCTATTTTGCTAGTTGAAGACCGACGCAGTTGTCAATTTCCTGTCCAGCGCCCGAGTCGTTTCAATAACAAATGCACCTGCGCCCATCTGTGCATCCATGAGCCTGGTCTGAAGTCAATAACGCAGCATTTCATTGTTATTTTAACAGCGCATTAGTAAAATGTGTCTATGCTTGTTACACACACAGGGACGTGCAGCAGCACACAAACATACAAAAGATTAAAAATAAAAATATTACGTTGCAAATCCGCCATCATAAAGGCAAAAACGCCAAGGTACAAACGTGCATAGCTTTTAAAGGGAATGGGAGATGAGACTCTGATTGGTTTATTGCATGTAACGCCCAAAACACACCTATGATTAATTAAGACTCTAAGTACAACCTTTTTGAACCATGCGCCCGGCGCACCGACCCTTTTTTCCGGCGTTAAACTAGCAAAAGTGGATCCGTACATGCTCTAAACGCACCTGCGCCAGGCGCTTTACGCCGTGCGCTTAGATCGTTAAAATAGGGCCCAACATGTCTGTAATCAAATCTGATCCTAACTTTAGTAATTCTAACCTAAAACGAAAAGGAGGTTCAACCCTGCAGTGACATTGTGGGGACATACGTACAGCACTGTGTGAACAGTGTCCCCATAATGTCATAAATACAAGACACAAACACAGACAATTTCAAATATCAGTGGATTTAAAGGTGATTTCTGCAATGATGAGTTTATGATTAAGGTTTTAAACATCAAGCGGTACACAATGCTCTTTATTTGTAGATGTGTGTTAATTGAGGAATATCAATGTATTTATACTTGAAAATATTACGGCATGCAAGGGATCATCTCACAGACATTTACTCTCAGCATGTTGTTAAAAAAAAAATCATCTGATCTTTAATCATCTACTCCATAAAACGTCCACCTCTACATCACGTCGTCACGAGTCACAAGGCTCACTTTTTAATTGAGTTTCTCTGTCACTGATGTCCAGAAGGTTTTTTTATTTTGTGAAAATAAGATCATATTTTGTGTGAAGTTTTTTTATCTTTAAGGAAGAGGAATCATAGCCTGACAAGCCAGACCCACATCAAGATGTTGGTTCTGGGAACTCACCATTGGCAGGGCTCAATCCGAGGGGCGGGATAAACGGTTGTCTTTCAAATTCCCTCTGCACTCATAGCCAACCAGAGCAACGCTAGTTGATAGATTCAACTTTTGCCGTATCCGGTTGCAAAACTCCGAACACATCTTCCTTTTTTAAGAATGACTTCAGCGCCGTTCTTTTGTCAAAGAAAAGTTTAAAGGAGAATTCTGGTCGATTTCAACACGTAGCTCTGTTGTTATCTGAGTTATCCTCTTGCTAGCATTAGCACCCAACAGGCTTAAACAGGGCACGTTTTAAACGTGTTTTTAGCCTCTAAACATGCTCGAAATGTCATTACAAGTGCCTCCCCATGTGCAGTGATTCCTTCCGAGGGAACACAGCAAATTTGACTGGAATATTGGATTGTATGAGTTCGACAATCGACTAGTGTGGACTTGACCGGAAAACAGGAAATAAACAGAGGTATGTGCTGGCTGGATTAACACAACTTTTATGCCTTTCTGTCACATCTACTGCAGTCAGATTCGCTGTGTTCCCTCGGAAGGAATCACTGCACATGGGGAGGCACTTGTAATGACATTTCGAGCATGTTTAGAGGCTTAAAACATGTTTAAAACTTGCCCTGTTTAAGCCTGTTGGGTGCTAATGCTAGCAAGGGGATAACACGGTGTAGGCAGCACCGATTGTTTTCGTTTTTTTTGCTACTGCCAGCACTCCAAATTTCCAAACAACAGAGCTACGTGTTGAAATCGACCGGAATTCTCCTTTAACTCCAAGTCTTCCAGAGTTACGGCCAAAGCCGATTCGAAAGACCGCTGTTCGCCAGCAGCAGCAGCCATCTTCTTCGTTTTCAAGTAGCAGGGAATTCATGCAGAACCGTCGCAATTCTGGCGTCATTATGTTAAGCCCGCCCACCGACTCTATACACGATGTGATTGACCTTACCAGAATTAGTTTTTCCAGCTCGCAAGCCAACGGAGAGTTGCTAGACTGACCCTGGCTGCAAATTACATTTGCTGCCGCTAGGGTGGTCTAGATTTCTAGGCTAGAGGAGTCATATATTGTGGGAACAAGTTATCTTGATAGACCAAGATCTGTATTTTCAACTTGTATATAAACCGATTTTGTTCTCATAAGTTCACATTTTATTCTAATGGGTTAACAAATCTTTTTGGGACTTTGGGTGTTCCCGTTCCTGTTTATTGATATTTATGTTGGTTTACAGGTTATTGTTTATGCTTTGTGTAGATGCTTGTTTGTGCTTTGACATCTTGTTTAATGACTGTTTCCAAACCAATTTCCTGAAGTCGACGTACTGATGTTCTGTGGCTGTGTAATCATGTCAAAGAGGCATTAATTTACAGCCCTTTGTTCACTTCTGCACCTCAGCACTTAGTGATTTACCTCAGCGGAAGTGACTTTTACAACTGCGTTGGAGGTGAGAGTCAATGAAGCACATGAGTGGAGGTCCTCAATAACATCATAACTCTCTTTTACTGCTCTCCAGAGCTGTGAGCCTCCATTTCTCCTTCAACACTGTCAGTATCACAACACTGATAACCATCAGGAGCACTTTTTATCTGGTGCTTCCCCTCTGATATCTGCACTCTCAACATTTCCCCATATAAAAGAAAAAAATGTTTTTGGCCAACCTTAATGTGTTGGATTGTGACACTTCCTTTCGTGAAAATACTTTTTTTTTAAGGGCATATATCTTCATATTTCATTTCATTTTGGGGGTTGTTGTTGGCTCTATGGATGGCATGTTTCTACATTAATTGGATGGATTGGCATGAAGTTTGGTTCAAAAATTCGAGTTCTCAAAATGAATCGTAGTAATTCCCTTACTTTTCATCTTGTGGCATCATCTCAACACATTCTCACTCCCATTGTGTCATAAAGTGACGCTTGGTCAGGTGCCTTTGGATTTTGTTATTGATGCAAAAAGTCTCCTTTAGCGTCATATTGAGACGCTCTTGGTCAGGACTCTTGGTGTCACTTTTTGACACTCTGGGTCAGGACCCATGGCATCACTATTTGGCGCTCTCGGGATTCATGTCTTGTCCTTCGGCGTCATATTTAGACACACTTGGTTGGGACTCTTGGCGTCAATTTTTGACGCTCTGGGTCGGGACATACGTTTAACTGGCATGCGGCACAAGAACGTGACAGTTAGGTCTAGGAAAAGATTGTGGGTGGGGTTATAAAATGTACGTTTCAGTGCCGCCCGGGACAAGATCGGGACATGAACCCCCGTCTCTTGGGTGAAAGTCCTGTGTTGTTTGACCCATTCACCACCCCAACCAACCTTCTTACGCAGATTTTCGGTCTTTCATACTACTCGCTACCGTTGTCGCTCTTAATACTACGTCATCTTACGGTGCCACGGTCAAGCTGCTGTCGGTATCCGACGCTGACAACCACTGAACAAGCGTCAGTATTTGACGAGTTGGGAGTGCGAATGGGTTGTCTTGTTGGTCAAATTTCTCCAACACTTGGGTTTATGACCGACGACCGGCAAAACTAATGCCATTCTAATTAGCTAATGTTAACATGCTAGTGTAATCATGTATAGCTTCGATTGTAGCCAGGGTACACTTTAAAGCTGCTAATCATCAGCATGTTAGTACGCCAACGTTAGCATTTAGCTCGAAGCACGGCTGTGCTTAAGTACAGCCTCACATGGCTGCAAGCATTCACAGCTTTCTGCCTTTTTGTGACCTGACCTTTTGGAGATTATTATTTGCCTGTCCTGCCCTTTTAGTTTTGTCGGCCACAATGTGCACAAACTGCATTAACTCCTGCACCTCACTTTAAAAAAGATTGAAAGTCTGCCTCAAAAACTGCCGTACAATTATATATTAATTCTATTTTCCACTGTCACTGAGTTAAATCTTTTAACCAACTTCAGTCATGATTGTAGCTACCAAATGTTCATTCATTTTCAGAATTTTAACACTTCAAATGACAATTTGTTTACATAACGCCACCGTTGAAACAACACACAAATTGTATTTTTTGTATACTAAATGCTAAGGTGTTTTTTGGTTGTTTTTTTCACAGTCGGGGATATGTCAATGATTAGCAACAACATTGATTTTGATGCATTGCATCAAACACTGCAATGCTCCACAATACAACAGCAATGCACCGACTGGAAACTAGTAAAATATCATTTATTACATGAACATAGCGAACATGAGAAAATGGCTCAATCTGGTGGAAAGTAGTAAAAACTAAAACATTTAAAGCCAGGGCTCGAGATTGAAAGCCTGATATAAAAGAATGCATGATATTATGCTGTAATGGGGGTGGAGCAAAATTGTGGTTTCAATGGGACACTTTTGTCCTTAAGGGTCTGAGTGTTTATAGACATATTATAGGAGCTAACGTTGAACTTCAGGAATTTGGGAAAAAAAAACACAACCTTAACAAAATGATTGAAAAATGAAAAAGCCCAACATGTCCCATTTGAGGCACAAGGGGTAATAGATATACCTGAGTTGAGGTATCAGGAGAAAAAAAGTTAAATCAGTGCATCCTTAATTTAAATCCTCTGTGTTTTGCTTTTAAATTCTGTTAATTTACTGTTTTATATAATTGTAAATTACATTTTTTGTGGGGGTTACACTTGAAGACGTCATTTTTGGCTCTAGGAACGAGGTATGATGGACTTCTTTTAAAAATATATTTTATGACATTTTATAAACTAAACAAGCAATAGTTGTACAGTAAAAATAATCTTTACTTAACTGAACTTTTTCCAGCGGTAAAGTATAGCCCTTTCCAGTTCCATACCACACACACACACACACACACACACACACAAGCAAGAGTCCCTCAGTTCATTAGCGTTTAGATTGGAATCTGTGGCGGTGTTGGTTATGGCGGCTGTACTTTGTCCCCTGTAGGATTGGAGAGGAGGAAAATTGAAACCACAACCTCTAGACAAGCAGACATTTAAGGCCTTGTCAGAGTGAGATAGGGCTCCCTGGCCCTGCCAAACCCTGACGGCTGACTCCATCACTCTCAATATCCTCCCCCTCACTCCCTGCAGCCTCCCCTTTAAAACAAAAGGAGATGTGGGGAACAGATTGCAGGGGAACTTCTGGTCAGAGATATACGGACTTCGCTCTCCTTTTTCTCCAACTGAACGTAAAGTAAATTGTTTAGGAAAGATTCAAGTAGAAATGTGTTCACTCAGGAGGGCATGTAATGAGCCAAAATTTGAAAATGTTTCAACTTGAGAGAAAAAATGTGCACTGATCCAAAAATCTGGAGATTCATGCAAATATGTTGAGGCAAAAAAATAGCTTTGAAATTCAGTCTGAACATCCATTTTCCACCAACTGCGGAACGGCTGCGGATCGGCTCCGCTGTGTGTCAGCTCCGTGCTCTGCCATCCTTCAATATCCACCAGGTCCGTATTTGTTGTGGAACGGCTGCAGCCATGACCCACGAGATCTCGCGAATTCACGTATGATCGCGCGATATAACAGGATGTAGTTTCTATAAACAAAACCAACAAATAGTTTCTTTCCATTCCGACTTCAGGCCTGTCTCCGCCCATTATGACGTTTTCAAGGTGTAAGTAAGCGCTGCAGTTCTTTTTCTTTTAGAAACATTTTACCAACTGAAGTTCAGAATGCCATTAATGATCTAAATGTTAACAGTGGTGCTGGTCTTGATGGAATAGAAAACAGGTTTATTAAACTAGCTTCCCATATTCTTATGTACATGGGCGTAAATCTGATCTAACAGTAGGGGGGGACAATAAACATAACATTTCTGAAGAGCAATTTTTGAAGAGGACACAAATAATGCAGCCACAATTATACTCGTAGAGGACGTGTTCACAGAGGAAAGCCTTTATACCATCATTAGTGTAGCATGGAGACTGTACCATTATCCTTCTTTTCAGCGTTTCTCTTGATTCAAATAAAAAAGCTGACTAAATTGAACGAAATATTCTTCTTTAAAACCATGTATTAATTTTTAAGTTGTTTATAATCAAGCCACAAAAATACCTTAAAACATAATGACTTATTTTGAAAAAGTGTCCCCATATAAAAGATATACAATGCTTTTGTACACTTGTTAAATTAGCTGATCATAATGTAAATTAGTGAGCCACTGGTAAAGCTCATCTGCTCACCCTGACAGACACACACCTCCAAAAATATGAACTAAGCTCAACACACTTACCTGAGACTCTCCACCTGACTGTCCCTGGTCTCCCTGAGACTCTACACCTGACTGTCCCTGGTCTCCCTGTTCCTCAGTTCTTTCTGTCTCCTTTGCCAGTGACATAGTGACGTTAGTATTTCCATAAGGACCCATTCTTATAAAGATGTTACCAAATTGTCTTGATATGAGGACTTATTGTACTTAGTTGGCGTTTTGGTGTAAGCCTACTGAAAAAGGATCTTATGTCTGTTTTTCTTTTCTCTGTCATTTTTAACAACAACACAAATCTTTAACGTCAGATGTCTAAATATGAGTTTGGTTCATAGGTTCACCACGTGGTCATATTATAATTATAAAATGATCTTGCGTCCTCCACATAAATATTAGGTTTCTTCTGGGACAGAGGATATATATTTAATTGATCAGCCACTTAACTTCATATTGAGCAAAACACAACTGTAGATCTTCAATATTAACCCTAATATCAGTTCACACACATAACGTTAGGCTTATTGCCGTGGTAACGTTAGTTGTAGTGGGTGCATTTCTATCCAACAAGCTATAAGCTAGGTAACGTTACATTATATTACACTAACATAACAAACTTTTTTGTCATGATTAATTCATTAATTACTCAGCATCATTTCTATTTGAGAAAAGAAAAACTTAATCCGATGTTTAATGTGAATAAAAAAGCCTTGAACCGCCTACTTGCTACATTCCTGTCACTACCCGATGTGACTGTGAGTCTAGCGCAGATCCTACAGCATGCAGTGGACCAAACCACTGTGAGGCAAGGGAGGGGGGACTCAAAATGTTTCTAAACTTAAAAAGCATTTTTGGGGGTTTGTATTGTTTTTCTGCTTACACAGATATTTTAAGTATACATCATTATGTTATTTACAATAAGAGATACATGTGAGATACCAGCTATCTGGAAATGTGCACGCATCACACCACTCCATAAAACTGGAGATGTACTTGACCCAAACAATTATAGACCTATATCCATTATATGTTATATTGCTAAAGTCTTTGAAAAATGAATTTATAATCAACTTTCGCACTATCTCACTACCAATAATTTCCTATCACAATTTCAATCCGGCTTCAGGTCTAATCACTTTACAACTACTGCCCTACTTAAATTCACCATTCATTCATTGATGTGTTTTGTGCTTCAGATAATGGTGAACTCACAGGTGCCATCTTTATTGATTTAACTAAAGCTTTTGATTTTGTTGATCGTTATCTCCTTTTAGAAAAGCTCCGTGATATCGGCCTCTCTGAAAATGTAGTTTTGTGGTTTAATTCATACTTGCATAATAGAAAACAATGTGCTACAGGGAAGTAAATCAGATTGTTTGATTCAAGACAGAGGAGTGCCTCAGGGCTCAACATTGGGACCACTTCTTTTTTCTATTTATCTAAATGATTTACCATCAATTTTTAATAACTGTTCTGTTCAACTTTATGCCGATGACACTGTCATATATATATATATATATATATATATATATATATATATATATATATATATATATATACATACATAATTACCACAAATTCAAGCTTCTCTTCAGTCTGACTTCATTATTCTTCAAGATTGGCTTTTACATAATAAATAACTGCTTAACAAAACAAAGTCATATTATATTATCTTTGGTACCAGACAAAAACTCAAATCAAAACCTGGTTCCTGTGTAATAACCTGATATGATGGCTCTACTCTGCATAAAGTTGATAAGATTAAATATCTGGGTGTATGGCTTGATACTGAACTCTCATTCAAATTACACATTGAGCAAGTGTTACGTAAAGTGAACTTTGGAATCAACGTTTTATATTGAGGTCGGAATTGCTTTACGTGCAGTGTTCGTATAAAACTTGTCTCTCAACTTATACTTCCAATTATTTAACACAGTATATAATAGACTTTGCAGATTTGTCCTTGGATGTCCTTATCTCACGCATCACTGTATAATGTATAATCCACTTAATTGGCCATCTCTAAGTAGTAGAAGACACACTCACTGGCTTCAACTTATATTTAAATGTATTTATTTAAATTATCCTCCTTATTTAAAACAGTATCTTGTACCTTATACATCAAACTATGAAGTTCGGCACTCTATTCAACTCTACTTCTCTGTCCCGCAAGTTAAAAAAACAATTGGCTTTACTTGGTTTGTTTAAACATGCCCTGTCTGCTCACCTTAGGATAAACTGCCTCCGTTATTAAAGATGCATGCTATTTTTATATCTACTTTCCATACCTAATGTTTATATTTGACTGTAGTTAGAAATTCACTCATACTCTACTGTTTACTTATTTACTTACTATTGGCCATCTTGGCCTTTTGGTGGTTGTAATGTATTAATGAACATATTCAGGTGTTGTTGTTGTTTGTTTTTCTTTTGTTTGTTTTTTGTTTTTTTTTGATTTTTTACTTCTCTGTTGCTATGTCATTATTGTGTTATATGTTGGGACCCCCTCGAAAACGAGATGATACATCTCAAGGGGTTTATCCTAATAAACAAATTTGAAACTAAATGATTTTGTTCTTCATGGTCTGTCCAAGTCTCCATCATGAAATCATCCCTCTCTGTCTTCACAGAAAGTAAAAGCAGATCTACACATAATGTTATGAACACCATTTGCATTTGAACATTATGTTGTGATGCAGGGAATAACACACAAACAACAACAATGGCATTTCCTCCTGCACTTGCTGAGCACTATTTTCTTTCACCCTGCTTAACAGTAAGTTGTAATGGAAAAAAAATAAGTTCATTACCTCAAGATAAGAAAATACTGTGTGTAAAAAAATGATTAGCCACTGCTGCCACTCTCAGCTTTTTATATTTTTACAAAATCTCATTGCATGGCATCATTTCACTCAGCTAACAGGGATAATTAACTCTGCTCATTTTGGTGCATAGCTCACAGCAACACTGATGTACACAATGACGCACACACTGCAGCGACTCAACACCATGTGCATCAAATTAAGATGTTGATTAGTGTTGGGTAGACCGTTGCCGTTTATGGCTCTGGCTCCAACACAGAGCGAGAGATCCAATTTTAGGTATACTCCTGTTTGCGAGGTCAGTGACATTTTCATGCAGGCTGCCGGCTATTTCCATCAGTTTCACTGTAATAACGTTAAACCAATGTGATTGCTTAGAGTAAATCCACATTACTGAACATAATTTTGAACCATCCTGGCATCCTGTTCCGTGTGCACTCAATGTTTCAGTCCCTCCCGTCGTTGTCCTGCACCACTCTGCAGAGATGGGACTGTTAATGGCAGGAGACGAAGAAGAGCTCGGTAGTTCACCTCGAGGGAACCCGCACTGAATGCCACGCGGTGGCTATGATGACCGTGGGAATGTTAGAACATCCAAATAAATCTCAACTACTTTGAGATTAAACTGCCACGGTTACGTAACAGCTACACAGCCAACAAAAACAGGCCTCATCCTGCAGATGATGATCAACGGCATCATTATGGAGGACGGGTTTGTGTCACATTACAAACAACAACAAGTTGTTGTGGCCGGCGTGTGGTGTTTCATTTCCCCGTTGTTGTGTGCCCCTGCCCCCTGGGGATGCGCCCGGGGATCGCGTCCCACATGTGGCAGTCCGTCCTGTTGTTGTGGCTGGCGTGTGGTGCCTCATTTCCCCGTTGTTGCGTCCCCCAGAGCAGGTTCGAAAATCGTGACATGTACACGTTCAAAATTCGTGACGTGTACACGAAATAAACGTCAAAATCGTGACCTGTAAACGTATCGATAAATCTAAATAACGTGACTATTTCACGACCTGGCGTGAGACCGGGTTGTTTATTTCATACGTGGGGATGTTTGGTTGGACGCCAACAAGTCCTCATACCTGAACAACAAAATAGGTTGTGTCAGTGTTTGTGATGTGCTGTTCCAGGTTTTTTTTTAATTTATTTGGGGGATTGAACCGATGACCTCCTGGTCACAAGCTTGCTTCTTTAACCTTCAGGATTTGTTTCAGAAAAAAAGGTGAACTGAGTTTTTTTTGACAGTACTGCTGCTGCTCGCTGTGTTTGCACATTACATTGCACTTTTTTGTTTGTGTTCTTTATGTTTTTATGCCTCAGGAAATAGTGATATATTATCTGAATGATATATTATCTGACCCCTCAATATAATGACAAAGCTACTTTGAACTAGGGATGCACCGAATCCAGGATTCGGCTTCGGATTCGGCTGAATATTGGGCTTTTTGACGAGGTTCGGTTTCTGCCGAACTTTAGAATTTCTTTTCCACCGAACCGAACCCTACGCTTGCACTACACGCGCTACACTGGTCGACGTAAGGAAGGGAAGGTGGACCGTTCAATGCAGTAGGCTGTGAGAAAGTGAAAATGAAACTCGTGAGCAGAAAAAGCGTTGTTTGGCAGTACTTTCAGTCAAAAGAATCGCCTTCTTTTGACTGAAAGTACTGCCAAACAATGCTTTTTCCGTTTCTTTCACAAGAACGGTGAGCAAAAATCCCAGAACCACACGGGGGGACCTAGTGAATGACCTGCAGAGAGCTGGGACCAAAGTAACAAAGGCTACCATCAGGAACACACTACGCCGCCAGGGACTCGAATCCTGCAGTGCCAGATGTATCCCCCTGCTTAAGCCAGTACATGTCCAGGCCCGTCTGGAGTTTGCTAGAGAGCATTTGGATGATCCAGAAGAGGATTGGGAGAATGTCATATGGTCAGATGAAACCAAAATAGAACTTTTTGGTAAAAACTCAACTCGTCGTGTTTGGAGGGGAAAGAATGCTGAGTTGCATCCAAAGAACACCATACCTACTGTGAAGCATGGGGGTGGAATCATCATGCTTTGGGGCTGTTTTTCTGCAAAGTGACCATGACGACTGATCCGTGTAAAGGAAAGAATGAATGGGGCCATGTATCGTGAGATTTTGAGTGAAAACCTTCCATCAGCAAGGGCATTGAAGATGAAACGTGGCTGGGTCTTTCAACATGACAATGATCCCAAACACACCGCCCGGGCAACGAAGGAGTGGCTTCGTAAGAAGCATTTCAAGGTCCTGGAGTGGCCTAGCCAGCATCCAGATCTCAACCCCATAGAAAATCTTTGGAGGGAGTTGAAAGTCTGTGTTGCCAAGCGACAGGCCCAAAACATCACTGCTCTAGAGGAGATCTGCATGGAGGAATGGGCCAAAATACCAGCAACAGTGTGTGAAAACCTTGTGAAGACTTACAGAAAATGTTTGACCTCTGTCATTGCCTACAAAGGGTATATAACAAAGTATTGAGATGAACTTTTGTTATTGACCAAATACTTAGTTTTCACCATAATTTGCAAATAAATTCATTAAAAATCCTACAATGTGAATTTTTGGATCATTTTGTCTCTCATAGTTGAAGTGTACCTATGATGAAAATTACAGGCCTCTCTCATCTTTTTAAGTGGGAGAATTTGCACAATTGGTGGCTGACTAAATACTTTTTTGCCCCACGATTTATCTCGTGGTGGCAAGGACCCTAAACAATACACAACATTGCCACTGTTAAAACATTTGCGTATGAAACATCCAAAAGAATATGAGTTGTGTATGAAGGAATCTATAGACAACAGCCAAAATGCAGCAACTTCAGGTACGGCAAATGAAGGACAGTCACAGCCAAAAACTTGTGTTAACCAGACGACCATTACCAGCTTTGCTGGGAGTAGGATTCGGTATTCGGCCAAACCCCAAAAATCTGGATTCGGTGCATCCCTACTTTGAACTAATCTTTAAAAAGTAGGCAGATTTCTTTTATTTGATTTTTTTTTTTTCATTTTAAGATTTTAGGACTTAATGGTAAATAAATTGACTTGCTAAGATGCAAATTTTCTTTCAGTGTGAGATTCTGGGTCAGTAAAAGAGGGCTCTTATTTCACCCTCATACCAGATTAAATGATTTGCACCAATCCAAGCATGTGATAACTGTAGTGGAAGTTTTTCTCGTTAGCAGCAGGAGTGTGGATCAAAAACACAAGAATGAAACTAATAGAGACTTACTAGAGAATTAAACCAAAGTTTGGTCTTGGAGTATGTATTTACATTTGCAAATGCAGAGAAAACAGTTTCAAAATGTTATGGCCCTCTTCACCCTTATCTGCTAAAATAGAGAGACTGAGGTCTTTAAACAAAGAATAGCTTCAACTAGGCTCAAGGTTTACGATGCCAGTTGCTTCTCCTTGGAGTCTTTGAATCTACACAAGAACAAAGAATATAAGAAAATCTT